>NC_079213.1:102183422-102195922 GCF_029633865.1 Lampris incognitus | reverse complement strand
CGTGTGTGAGCGAGAGAGAGTGTGTGTGTGTGTGAGAGAGAGAGTGTATGTGTGGGTGTGTGTGTGAGAGTGTGAGAGGGAGAGAGAGTGTGTTTGTGAGAGAGTGTGTGCGTGTGTGTGTGAGCGAGAGAGAGTGTGGGTGTGGGTGTGTGTGTGTGTGTGAGAGAGTATGTGTGAGAGTATGTGAGAGGGAGAGAGTGTGTGTTTGTAAGAGAGTGTGAGAGAGAGAGAGTGTGTTTGTAAGAGAGAGTGAGAGAGTGTGAGAGGGAGAGAGTGTGTGTGTGAGAGAGTGTGTGAGAGGGAGAGAGTGTGTGTGAGAGGGAGAGAGTGTGTGTGAGAGGGAGAGAGTGTGTGTGAGAGGGAGAGAGAGTGTGGGTGTGTGTGTGAGAGAGAGTGTATGTGTGAGAGAGTGTGTGAGAGGGAGAGAGAGTGTGTGTTTGTAAGAGAGAGTGAGAGAGTGTGTGTGTGTGAGAGAGAGAGACTGCACATGGCTGTAGGAATTGTTTGACTGTGCAGCCATGTGTGATCATGTGAGCATGTGTATCTCATACTAGTGTGTGAAGGTTTAGTTTAGTGTAACTCAAAACTTTTTTCAGTTTGGAACTTGGTCCGGCTTTTAGATGAGCTGCCATTATGTGGGTAATTTTAGTGCAGTTTTTGAAATGTGAGCGCTACAAGACAATTTTAACATATTTCCATGCATCCCCATTTAGACAGGAGATTTCTGTTATATCTTCTGTTTGTCACTGCCACTTCCTCAGGTCAGCTTCTCCAACTGGGAGTCTTAAACTGTGTGGTTGGGTATCTACAGAATATGTAGATTCCCTAGCGGCACGGTGGTGCAGTGGTTAGCACAGTCGCCTCACAGCAAGAAGGTCCTGGATTCGAGCCCGGGGTAGGCCAACCTTGGGCGTTGTCCCGGGTCGTCCTGTGTGTGGAGTTTGCATGTTCTCCCCGTGTCTGTGTGGGTTTCCTCCGGGTGCTCCGGTTTCCTCCCACAGTCCAAAGACATGTAGATCAGGTGAATCGGCCATACTAAATTGTCCCTAGGTGTGTGTGTGTGTGTGTGTAAAGTGTGTGTGGGTTTGTGGAGGTGTGTGAATGTGATGCGTGTGTAAGTGTGGAGATGTGTGTCTGTAAAATGTGTGAGTGGAGGTGTGTGCTTGTAAAGTGTGTGAGTGTGGAGGTTGTGCATGTAACGTGTGTGTGAGTGTGGAGTTGTGTGTCTGTAAAGTGTGTGAGTGTGGAGGTGTGTGCATGTAAAGTGCGCGAGTGTGTGGAGGTGTGTGCATGTAAAGTGTGTGTGATTGTGGAAGTATGTGCATGTAAAGTATGTGTGAGTATGGAGGTGTGTGCTTGTTGTCCCTCAAGGGGAGGTTCTCTGTGGTTGTGTTTGTGCGTGTTGTTGACCACTCTGATCCGGCCAACATGAAACAATGGTCCACTCATTTACCCAGAGGGCAGCGGGGAGGAATCCGACTCTGGCAACACACAGAGTAAAGACTAAGAAGCCGAGATGAGTAGGAGGATGAGTAGGAGGATGAAGAGGCAGGACAGTATCTTTGCTGTCCTTGTGTACAGATGGTGACGTCAAGGCATTGTGTTGCGATCGTATACACACACACACACACACACACACACACACACACACACACACACACACACACACACACACACACACTATCTCAAGGCGATACCACTGCTCTGCCCTCAAAAGTTTGTTTGTTCTTTTTTTTGTTTGTGGCAGCAACCTAATTTACATCCACCCCCTTCCAAATTTTGCATGTGTGTGTGTGTGTGTGTGTGTGTGTTTTGGGGGGTACAGAGGTGTGTGCAGGTGTCTGAAATATAATCCTTGCTTATTAGCAAAGTGTAAACAAAGGTCAGTTCTCCACACACGCTCTAGAAACACACCTATGTATTCCTTTATCCTGTATGCACATACATGTATACTGTTACATTGTACACACACGTATACCTTTATCCTGTATGCGCATACATGTATACTGTTACATTGTACACACACGTATACCTTTATCCTGTATGCACATACATGTATACTGTTACATTGTACACACACGTATACCTTTATCCTGTATGCTCATACATGTACTGTCACACTGTACACATGTATACCTTTATCCTGTATGCACTTACTTGTATACTGTCACACTGTACACATACACACACACACACACGTATACCTTTATGCCATACATACAGACATGTTTTCCCTTACAATGTACAAACACATGTCTACCATTATACTATACAAACATGTATGGATACTGGTCACACAAACATGCATAACATTATACTGTACAAATATACATGTCACATATACTTGTATATACATTATACTGTGCAAATATACATGTCACATGTACACATGTATTATACATGGCATAAATACATGTATATACATTATACTGTACAAATATACATGTCGCATATATACATACACCATACTGTACAAATATACATGGCAGATATACACGCATGTGCATTATACTGTACAAATATACATGTCAGATATATATGCATATACATTATACTGTACAAATATACATGTCACAGATATACATACATTATACTGTACAAATATACATGTATACACATTATACATGTGAAATATACTACATGTATACATATTATACTTTATAAACATACATGCCACATATATACATACATTATACCGTACAAATATACATGTTAGATATACATGTGTATACATTATACTGTACAAATATACATGTCACAGATCTACATACATTATACTGTACAAATATACATGTCACAGATATACATGTAGATACATTATAGTGTACAAATATACATGTCACGTATACACAAACTATACTGTACAAAAATATACATGTAAAATATACATGTATATACATTATACTGTACAAATATACATGTCACAGATATACGTGTATATACATTATACTGTACACACATACAGGTATACCTTCGTTATGTGCAAACATGCATGTGTACCACTAGAGCTTACAAGCATACATGTATATTGTTATATTGTGCACACATACCTGTGTACTTGCCAGTTCAGACCAAAGTATGGTCCTTGGGTTTGAACCTGGTCCACGACACTTTGTTCCATCCCCAACTGTATTCTTCCTGTCATTCTCTCTGAGCAATGAAACCAAATTTTGCCCCATAAGAACCCCCCCCCCGCCTTTTTCTCCCCAGTTGTATCCAGCCAATTACCCCGCTCTTCCGAGCCTATCCAGTCGCTGCTCCACCCCCTGCCGATCTGGGGAGGGCTGCAGACTACCACGTTTCCTCCGATACACGTGGAGTCACCAGCCGCTTCTTTTCACCTGACAGTATGGAGTTTCACCAGGGGGACGTAGAGCGTTGGAGGATCACGCTATTTCCCCAAGTCCCCCCCCCAAAACAGGCGCCCCCCCCCCCGACTGACCAGAGGAGGAGCTAGTACAGCGAACAGGACACACACCCACATCCGGCTTCCCACCCGCAGACACAGCCAGTTGTGTCTGTAGGGACGCCCAACCAAGCCGGAGGCAACATGGGGATTCGAACCGGCGATCCCTGTCATAAGATCGTCTTTAATAAAAGCCACACACACACACGCGCGCACACACACACACACACACACACACACACACACACACACACACACACACACACACACACACACACACACACACACACACACACACACACACACACACACACACACACACAGAGCTGCAAATGAATGAAATCCAACTCCCCCAGTCCACGTTCATCTTCCCTGCTACTTTCCCATGCAACAGGAACTGAGAGGCTCAGTTTTGCAAACGGTTTTAAAAGAACTTATCTCATCTGCATGTTTTTCCATCTCTGCTTTGAGTTTCATAAAGTTTAAATGGCAGCCGTTTGAAATATTGGGCTCTTTTTTCCTTATTTTTTCCCCCTCTTTATTTTCTTCACGATATTGTTTTAGAGGAGGTCTTTCGGGGACAGCGGCTTGCAGATATTGCCTCATGATATTCCGGAAGTGTGTGCTGCCCCTCAGAACATCCCGCTCGGACCTAACTGGCGTCCAAGGTGATTAAGAAAGGGGTCACTTGGACCCCCATGCTCAAGTAACGTTCAGGCCCCCCCATGCCACTGAATTTACCGAGGGTGGGATATGATGGGAAGAATTCATACAGTTGGATATACTCAATCATCTCTTAGGATTTCTGACCCTGCCCCCCCCATTCTCATCCACCACCACCACCCCCCTTCCGTTTTGATTAATCTTTCACACTTAGTAGGATTCATCCATTCTTCACTCAGTATCTCTGGATGTCGCGGAGCTGAGGGGAGGTGTTCATGCGCCTGGTGAACCCTAGGTGGCAGTAGCTCCCCATAAGCCGCTGGCCAGTCTCATAAGAGGCTTATTAAAGAATAATTAGAGTGATGTATGGGACTGTCTGTCTCTATCCACATCCATTTTTCCCCCAACATGACTATTTCATGGAGTAAGTATCAAATAAGGAGCGCGCCGGCCTCGAATGTGGGCCAGTTGAAAACGCACCGCAACGTTTAGTCATTTATCATCAGCCGCATATGGCAGTGGTGACTGTGATCGTGTGTGTGTGTGTGTGTGTGTGTGTGTGTGTGTGTGTGTGTGTGTGTGTGTGTAATTGAGCGAGAAGATATATATTCTCGTATGTTCGTGAGTGACTGGGATAGAACTGATGTGCGTATGCTTACCCACCTACATGCATGTGTGTGTGTGTGTGTGTGTGTGTGTGTGTGTGTGTGTGTGTTATTGATGTCAAGGGTATACACTCTTGCATGTCCAAGTGAGTGACTGAGATTGAGGTGGTCTTTGTGTGTGTGTGTGTGTGTGTGTGTGTGTGTGTGTGTGTGTGTGTGTGTGTGTGTGTGTGTGTGTGTGTGTGTGTGTGTGTGTGTGTGAGAGAGAGAGAGAGAGAGACGAGAGACGAGAGACGAGAGACAGAGATCCTGAATGCCTCTTGTTCTTAAGACTTGTATCTGTGTTGTGTCTTCGAAATAAAGCAGTACAGCCAGCCAGGTCGGGCAGAACTTTGGCTTTGCTGTGTGCTGGTCCCGTCTCTCCCAGGACCTTCGGCAGCTACAGTTTCCCCACTTCTAGAAGCGAACTGGCGAAAACAGAGACCGATAAGACAGCTGAAATCAGATAACAGCTTAACACGACAGCCAGCTGTCCGTCTCTCTCTCGTCTCTCTCTCTCTCTCTCTCTCTCTCTCTCTCTCTCTCTCTCTCTCTCTCTCTCTCTCTCTCTCTCTCTCTCTCTCTCTCTCTCTCTCTCTCTCTCTCCAGAATTGTGGCCCCAAACACTCCTCTGTCGGGGTGGTTGGGCCGTGTCTGTACCATTAAGTGGGGGGGGGGGCTGTGTAAAGTAGCGGTGGTTTACATTCTCGCAGGCACCAACAGTAGAGTCGTCTTTCCTTCCGGACCAATAACTGGCAAGCACTGAAAAAACACTTGTTCCGCCGGTTCGGCAATGTGGTACGGAAATAAACTGGCTGATTGTTTCCGGTTGCTGCTGTTGTGGTCTCCGGCCGTGTCGTTGGCGCATGCGTCGTTAGATGACGTGGAGGAGGCGCCGAGTCGGACGGCGTCGCGTTTTCAACTAGGTCTGGGTGATAAAATGATAGCGATATGAACCAGCGACAGACAACTTAATCGATACCACGTTTTAAATACACAATAGCACACACAGCGATGGACAACTTAATCAACAGCAATAAGAAAATTGTTCGATAGCGTGTCTATAAATGCGCTCAAGCGCGTTAAATGCAACCAACCATGAGAGCACATTACGAATACGCGTGCTCCCGCCCTGGCTCATTAACAGCCTATCATATCCACTGACAATGGAGGGCGCTGAGAGTGACGCGTAAACAGCCAATCACGTTACAGGTGGGTTCGGTTGCACCGTCGACGTGTGAAGCAACAACAGAAACGGCGTGCGTGGAGTGAATAACGAGTGCAGGCGTCCGGTCTATTCCGTTGCCTACCATCGCGGGATCGCCGGGTCGAATCCCCTTGTTACCTCCAGCTTGGTTGGGCGTCCCTACAGACATAATTGGCCGTGACTGCCAATGTCAGACGGTGAGGCGCTTTTTGATAAAATGGACAGGTCAGCTCGCCTTTTTTTTTTTAAGTCGGACCGATAATCAGAACACCGTGGTGGATAAATTTAAAATAAAGTGGTTAAATTCAAGTTTTTCTCCTGGTCTTTATTAAAATTGGATCATTAAAAATCATCAATAATTATCGTTATTGACTGAAATGAAGCATTTTATCGTTATGACATTTTCAGCTATATCGCCCAGCCCTATTTTCAACCTAGAGCCGCACGTTTGATGACACAGAATAGAAAAGCGGGTAGAGAGCTGGGATTCGAACCCATAAACCTCCACCGGATGACCTGCGCTCCGGCCTGTCTGTCAGACTCAGGTCACCATCGGTGACGTCAAATCCGGCGGCTGTGTTCTCTCCCGCCATTTTGTTTCCTGTGAGGCCTGTGACTAGAACGATCAAGGCTGTCATTCTGACGGTTTTAGATTTTCAAAGTTTAATAACTTTGTGGAAAAAAAAGATGCAGACCTGCCGCTCCCTGAATGCTCCTAAAATTGCATATATTTGCATTAAAATTAGTTTTAGATCAATTGCACACAAAAAAGTTATAAGCTCTACCTAAAACGACCATGAGCCTTCAAAAAGACGGCTCGTAATTTGCGCGTGATCGTGCCCGTCATGTCACTATTTATGACGTGTATTGGTCGCGTCATTTCCTTCATGAAGTTCACTGCTCTGTCCTAGAAACACACTAGCGTTCTCCAGTGCAGAGTAACAGTCTAAACTTTATTTTTTTTTACATTTCCAACATGTCTGGTTACAGACGCCGTTACAGACGCACCATGACTACCACCGACGCGTTGCAGTACTCACAGGCATTGGACAGGGGCCATTTTAAATTGTTTGATAAATAGTATTGTAACGTGCACGGATAAGAAGACATGCTGGCCGCTGGCTGGCGGATTCGACCCTTTAGTCGAGCGGTTAGCGACGTCTCCTGCAGTGCGGGCGATACGGGTTCGCTTCCCGGACGCGGCAACTCCTGTGGTTGCGTTGTCCCCCGAATTCGCTACAGTATTAAAGTTGTTAAAATGTTAATTTTGGTATCAGTCGTTTCCTAACAGACACTAACATATGTAATATATTAATATCTCAGTTAGGAATTTATCTTGACGGAATATATTTTGGCGGCCCACAGTCGTTCTAGTAGTTTTTAAGTTCCAGTCGTTGTTTGGGACTGTTTCAGTATTTATTTTCAGTTCTTTTTTTTACATTTCACGTTTTATAGGCCTTGTTACGGTTGTTAGATTAGCAATATATGTTTTCTGTTTTGTTTTACAGGTATTTTTTTCACTTATTCAATTTTGCTATTCAAGTTCGACCATGTCTCTCTGAAGTTTAAATGTTTAAAAATAGTATTTTAGTTGTTAAAACGTTAATTTTGGTGTCAGTCGTTTCCTAACAGACATACTAACATATGTAATGCATTAATATCTCAGTTGGGTATTTATCTTGACAGAATATAGTCTAAAAACCGGCCGTTATTTGGACGGCCCATTAGACAGAGCTGTACTTGAAATACAATTCAAATCAAATGGCCAAATGATGAGCAGCTGGACCCCCTCCCCCTTAACAAACACACACACACACACACACACACACACACACACACACACACACACACACACACACACACACACACAACTTAACAGCCCCTTGACCATGATGCCATTAGTGTCCACAGAGACATCAAGTGGACTTTTTATACATAAAAAAAAAATAAAATCAGGTGTGGAAAATTGAGTTGCATCTGCTCTGACTTGCCCTGAGACTGTTCAGATGAGGAAAGACCTGTCACGGGAAAAATTACAGACTGCTATGTTTTTTTCCTTCTTTTTCTGAAGACTTCTTTGTTTTTTTTTGTTTTTTTTTTCCCTTGTGTGCTCATTGTCTCGTTGGATTGATAGACTTGGGTGTCGTCGATGCGGTGCCCGGGCCAAATCAAAGCCGGAGTAGAAAGGAAACTCATAATCTTTCCATCTGACATTTTTATTGAATGCCTCTCTCTCCTTTAAGACCCTGCCAGAGTCACTTAAGGAAATCAGAGCAGGAGAGGGAGTTTGGGGAGCCTGTGGGGGTTCATTAGGACCAGACCGGCCCAACTTCCTCTGCCGGAGAGGAAAAGGAGGAAAGAGAAAGAAGGGCGAGACGAAGACAAGAGAAATCGAGGAAGGTAACGACCAGAGAAGGCAAAAGCAAGTAGGAGTAGTGGGTGACTGGAGAGAGAGAGAGATTGGCTAAGGAGACGTCGAGAGAGGAGAGTGAGGAAAAAGTAACCGGAAGCAGAGAAGAGAGCCACGGGCAGCGAGCTAAAGAGGAGAGGATTGAGGGCGAGCGAGAAGGAGAGCGAGCGAGAGGGCGAGCGTGGCGTTTCCAGTCTATCCAGTGACAGTTTGACACCACACATCAAACTGAAAAATGAAGACAAGCAATGAGAGGCAAAAAAAAAAACAAAAAAAAACCCTAGTGCCGGGCTGCCTGTTACCTATAGGCTCCGGGGCTGCGGAGCCATACTCTTTTCATTGCGGCTGTCATATCCAGAGAGGGGAAAGTCTTATAAATGAAAGCAGACCTTTTCTGTCTTTCTCTATGTAGTACCTGTCTTTTTCCCTTTTTCTTTCTTAGGTAAGTGGCACTGTAGGTGGAAGTGTGCTCCCCTCCCAAGCAACACACAGGAGCCCATTGTACTGCTCAGTCCATTCAGCGTGACAGCTGGATAGGCGCTCTGTCTATTTCCTCTCTTCTCTTCTACATTGGAGGACATTCATAAAGCTGCACACACACCTCCAGCACCCTCCTCGCCTTTCTGATAAATGGCTGCCATGTAGAAAAAGGCCCGCATTCATGCGTACCTGCACACACGCACACGCATGCGCACACACACACACGGTTCTGTTCCCCAGTTGTAGATTCAAACAGCTGGGTTAGCATAGCCCGCTAAAGCTAGGACCCAGCTAGCAGCTATAGTAAACCCCTCCGATTAGAGCGCCCCTCTAACCTGCCCCCAGAATATTGCCATCTGATTCAGGGGTGCTGTGGCTGCCCTGTTGGGGTAGTTAGCATTCTGGCTCCCTGAGTTCTCGGGGCCCTTGTTGTGATGTAAATACTATCTCATGTTAGCCTTCCCCTGCCTGACGCACACCAGTAAGCACCTTTTGTGTTGAGATCAGCAGCGGCTAGCTTGCATGAAGGGGGGAGGGGGGGAAGCCAGAGAGAGCGAGCAAGCAAGCAAGTTTGTTGAGTGCTAGCCAGGCGCGAAACCTCTGAAAGTCTTTGAACATCTCTCTTTATCTCTCTGTCTCTGTCTCTCTGTCTCTCTCTCGCAGCAGAACCGGGGGGCTTTGTCGCTTCAGTATGGTCTGCGTCACACTAAAAGCCGTCCTCTCATTGGCCCCTATCACTAGCTTGTAACCTGTGACCGGGGCTCCTGATTGGCAGTCGGGGTCGATATGTGAACTGGTACGAGACCTCTGATTGGCCGAGTATGTCTTTAGAACTTACTGTATACGACCTGTGACTGGCTGTTCAGCAACTTTTAGCAGCTGTAACCAACTGCTTTTTTTAGTCCTTGAAAGAAGAATAGGAGCGGGAGGAGTACTCCTGCGCTGATACACACACACACACACAGACAGACTGCAGATTTTAGCTTTACCTGAAATAGTGCTTGAACCTAGTGATGCAGCGTACAATATCGGTTTAAACCAATTCTTGTTCAGCAATGATGTGCGCACATAGAATCAGGAATCAGGAACACTTATTTGTCATTTCACCTCATGTATTTGCGCACATGAAGTGAAACGAAATGCCGTTTCCCCCAGCCCACAATAGTGCAACATACAGACAGAAACACATTCAAGAACTGCAAGAACACACATTCAAACTAACACATAGTATATCCAAACCAAACCACAAAAATAAAAAATATATCACTGTCCAAGGGAACAAACGCCAGCCAGGATGACTGTCGGAACCACTGGTCTGCATGGGCTAGCAGTTAGCCTAGCCTGCCCCGATTACGTGTCCTGTCAGACCGCCCTCTGTGTTTCTTCTTTGGGCGCAGCGCCAGGCAGGGGTCATGATCCCTGTTGCAACCGGACAAACCACACCAAGCGGTCCCAGCCGATCCAGTGCCAGCTCTCCCAGCCAGACACCCTTAACACACCTCCCCGCACTCCACACGACGACATCAAAAACACCACAGTCAACACCAGGTGAGGCCGCCGCCAGCCCTCGGTGTTCTCGGAACTGCCGGTCTGCATGGGCTAGCAGTTAGCTTAGCCTGCCCCGCTTCTGCGTCCTGTCAGACCACCCTCGGTGTTACCTCCTCGGGTGCAGCTCCGGGCAAGGCCGCGGTCCCTGGGCCCACAGCTCAGCAGACCAAGCTCTTGCAGCCAATCCAGCGCTAGCTCTCCCAGCCAACAAACAAATACAAAAACTTAGATGTGGAAGAAGACACTGCATCGACAGTACTGGGTGAGGCCGCTGCAAATATGAATTCGCCCCGCCATCTTCCCACACCAGACAGGTACACATGCTTGAACAAACAGACAGACACGACGAGGCTTCTTCCTATACATCTCTATTACACCTATTCGGGACCTAATTACAACAGAAGGTGCTGTCTTGCATCATTGTTCCCGGTCGAGGAGGCAGGTGGGCGGCTGGAGTGCCGGTGCGGAGGAGAGCGCAGTTATCTCGGCAATTGAGGAGGGCTGCTCTCAGCAGCTGCCTTTCAGCGGCCGTCTGTGGCACTTGTCATTTAAGCTTACCCTTTTAGATGGAAAGCGATTCAATCGCCTTCTCTCTCCCCCTCTCCATCTCCCGCCCTCCCTTTCTTCCTCCCCCTGTCATCCTTCCGCGTGCTGCGTTTGCTGGTCCCTTTTGTTGTCTAACACAATCTATTCATCTGCCGGTGAGAGGAAGAGAGGGAGCGGAATAAAACCGGTAAAGGGAGGGATTGATTTCGTCGTGTCAGGTATAATAATTGATATCTGAATTCCTGCCCTGATAGGAAAGTCAGGCCGCTCTCATGTTCCATTCCCTCCAGATGAAACTGGCATTGGTGCCTTGAGTCACAGGCAGCTCACCATCTACATTATGTTTGCTGCAATCATTCATCGATGCTTGTGAAGAGACTGATTGTTGTGATGAGGTTGGCGACGAGGGCGGGCGGTCCGGAGGTTCGCGCGTGTTACTGAGTCCTTGTCAGCTGCCTGTGATTGAAGTAAAGCATTAAACAAATGTATTTGCTCACACGGTACTGACTGCAGGGTGCCCACACCTGGAATAGTATGCCCCTTTTCCACTACATGGTATCAGCTCAACTTGACTCGACTCAACTCGCAGCGTGTCGTTTTCCATTACCATAACAGTACCCCCTCAGTGGAGCTGGTCTGCATTGATTTTGGTACCTGCTCCAGTTTTTTTGGAACCTTGACAAAGGTGGTACCATGAAAGTGGTAACAGTTACCAAAATGCGGGTACTTTCCAGTAATGGAAAATGAAAAAGTCGAGTTGAGCCGGTACCATGTAGTGGAAAAGTGGCATTACAGACTTAAAATGGAAAATGACCATGTTGATCAGATGTCCTGGAAATATTACTGAGGTCATGGAAAATTGTAAAGTCACTTTTTAAAATGTCCTTTTTACCTGATGAGATTGCATATGTTTAGCATACTTTTTTGCTGAGATTGCATATGTTTTAATGACAGAAGACAGTGGGGGAGGAAATAGGAAACTTTCATGTACTTGCGTACACAAAAGAAACAAAATCCCGTTTCCCCCAGACCACAGCAGTGCAACACAAAAGACAAAGACACACATGCAAAATTCCCAAAAACGACACTACCAAAAACATGCAAAAACAGAGAGAACAAAGCAAAACACAAAAACACAAACGGTTAACAACATAGTCCACTCAATGCAACACAGTCCAAAAATTCTACTGTCCAGAGAACGAACGCCAGCCAGGATGACTGTCGGAACTGCTGGTCTGCATGGGCTAGCAGTTAGCTTAGTCTGCCCTGCTTCCGCATCCTGTCAGACCGTCCTCAGTGTTTCCTCATCAGGCGCAGCTCCAGGTAGGGCTGTGGTCCTTGGGCCCACCGGATGCAGCAGACCAGGCTCCCCCAGCCGATCCAACACCAGCTCTCCCAGCCAGACACCTTCGAAGAACACCTCCTCGCACTCCTCACTACAACACCAAAACACAGTCAACTCTAGGCGAGGCTGCCGCAAGACCGCCCTTGATTGTTATCGGGACCGCCAGTCTGCATGGGCTAGCAGTTAGCTTAGCCTGCCCCGCTTCTGCATCCTGTCAAACTGACCTTGGTGTTTCCTCTTCAGGCACAGCT
>NC_079213.1:102128422-102180922 GCF_029633865.1 Lampris incognitus | reverse complement strand
GCAGACCTGGCCGAGCATGGACATCGACGAACCTCGGCCCCCTCCAAGGCACTCAATATCCAATTTAAAGGGCCAGCGCGCGACTAAAATGAACTGCCCCTTTTCTGCGGGATCGACATGGCCTGCTCGCTCCCAATCAGCCTGTCTGCTCTCCTGTTAATCTTTTTATTTGGGGGGGGGGGGGGACTTTGTGTTTGTGTCTTGACTATGTCTCCATTTCTGTGTCACTTCTTCAGAGCCAGTGATAAGAAACGCAACCTGGCCCAGCAGAAGGCGGAGGCCCAGAGACGGCTTTACGGACACGGGTCGACGAAGAAGCTCTCGGCTACCTCTTCCGACTGGGAGAAACAGCGCCACACGCTGGAGCGGAGGAAAGAAGAGCTGGTACGCCCCAAATAAACAGATGTTTGAAAACCGATTCTTTTATTTATTCACCTTCACCAGGCTGGTGTTGCTGAACAGCGGCTTGTTTTCAGTTCATATTGTTACGACACACATAAATATCGCACATTTGTTTGTTTGTTTGTTTCTTTTATTTTTTTTATTTTTCCCCCTTTTTCTCCACATTTGTCAATTGTACCCGTCCAATTACCCCACTCTTCCGAGCCATCCTCTTCCGAGCCATCCTGGTCGCTGCTGCATCCCCTCTGCCGATCCGGGGAGGGCTGCAGACTACAACATGCCTCCTCTGATACATGTGGAGTCGCCAGCTGCTTCTTTTCACTTGACAGTGAGGAGTTTCGCCAGAAGGACGTAGTAGCGCGTGGGAGAATCGCACAATCCCCCCCACCCCCGAACAGGCGCCCCAACCGGCAATCCCCATGTTGGTAGGCAACAGAACAGACCACTACTCTACCTGGACCCCCCCCCCTTTCTTTATTTAAACATGAAAAAATAAAATGATAAATAATAAAAATAATTCGAAGCGAATGTGACGGAGAATTGCCTAAAAACCCTCCAGGAGCTTGAACAGTGGCATTCTCCAGGCAGCACAATACAAGAAATAATTACAGCAACGCTTACAGTGACAACCGTCATCCTCAACTGTTGGGAGCTGAGCATCGTCACAAGGGCGCACACCCTTACCGTAGTCAAGACGGATTACAGCATCACTTACTCATTTTATGCCATCCAGGGTTTAATAGCTGGTCTGGGAATTTAAAACAGTAACGTGCCAGTCGTAAACCCCATTCTCAGGCCTTAAAAGACTGTCCTGAAATGAGCAGTTACAACATTGCAAGTGTTTCATCACTTCATGAGGAAAGTGCTGATCCGAGACTGGTACGTACGTATATGTTCTTATTGTAGCAAAAAAAACAAAAAAAAAACAATTTAAACACTAAATTAAAACATCACAGGCATTTAAACCTCAAAGGTGTGCCTCATTTAAAGCAATTTAGAGAATTCTTTGTTTTATTGGCCATTTGCGGTGCCGTAAACAACAGAACAGTACCCTGACGTATCGTACTACACACAAGCAACCAGCTGAATGCAGGTAAAGCAAAACTTAAAAAAGAAAGTCATAAAGTGTTTCGCTTTTCTCAGTCTGCGTCAGAAGATAGATGTTTTCTGAGACAAGCGTACGGTTTAATTACATCCTTTTTCAAGTGCAGGGGTCGGGAAGTTTGCAGGGTCCGTCTGGGGCGGAGAGTGGCATAACGCCTCCCGCCCCCTCGATTAGTCTTTTGATCAACCTTGGCAGTAATCAGCGAGAAGAGAGAAAGATGGCGCGGAGCCGCTATTTCACCTTTTAATTTTTTTTTTTTAAGGGACTCAGCCATGGCTTAGCATGCATTTGGGCCTGCATCAGGCGACATGGGAGAGGGTGAAAATCGGCGGTACTCATAGGCTCCCATCCTCCCCCGCCGATTCCATTAGAATTTGCCGGCTATGCACATTACAAGTCCTCATTGAGAAGATTAATGAATACAATGAAAAAGAGGGGTACATAGTTTTCATAGACTGCAGTAAGGCTTTTGATAATGTAAGTCATGCAAAACTCTTTGACACAATGGAGAATATGGGCTTTCCATCTCACCTCGTATCACTCATGGCATCGCTATACAAAGACCAAGAACCTGTTTAATGTATTAATACGAGAGAGTGGTTAGATGAATAACTAGGAATTATGAATCCATGATTGATCCCCCCCCCCAGACTATTCACATTTCTTGCTTTAATTGAAGAGGGATTATAAGAGGGACTGATCATTGTACTACAGATTGAAGGGTTTCTCGATGTCTGGGAATTAAAAAAAAAAATCTGACTGTCGAAAATAATTTTCTCTTCCATATACTCTAAACTTAACATGTCTGATCAACATTGAATAAATCTTTTTTTTATCTTTAAAATCCTGTTTTAGGTACCCGGGTAGCGTGGTGGTCTATTCCGTTGCCTACCAACATGGGGATCGGCAGTATGAATCCCCGTGTTACCTCCGACTTGGTCGGGTGTCCCTACAGACACAACTGATCATGTCTGCAGGTGGGAAGCCAGATGTGGGTATGTGTCCTGGTTGTTGGACTAGTGCCTCCTCTGGTCAGTCGGAGTGCCTGTTGGGGGGGGGGGGCTGGGGGGAATAGCATGATCCTCCCACGCGCTATGTCCCCCTGGCGAAACTCCTCACTGTCAGGTGAAAAGAAGCAACTGGCGACTCCACATGTATCGGAGGAGACATGTGGTAGTCTTCAGCCCTCCCCAGATCAGCAGAGGGGGTGGAGCAGCAACCAGGACAGCTCGTAAGAGTGGGATACTTGGCCAGATACAATTGGGGAGAAAAAGGGAGAAAAACTCCGCAAAAAAAAAATCCTGTTTTAGAGGTCTCAATTTTATTGCCGTTTCTTGGTGTGCTACGTTTTGGATCACAACTCAGACCAGGCCCAATGTCCTATATTCTTTATTCTGACTGCTCTTTTAAAGAGTTTCTTTTTAATTTCAGGATCATTTTAACTACCAAGTCAACCTGGTCTCCTGGGGGAATATTGGTATAGAGCGGAGAGTGTTTTGAACCAACATGTACTGCCTTCTTCCTTTGAGTATTGACCCTCCTGTTCCCTCCTCGTTTCCAGAAAGAGCGACTGGCACAGGTCCGCAAGCAGATCTCCAGGGAGGAGCATGAGAGACGACACCTGGGGAACTACAGGTAAGGAAGATAAGCCCTGCCCGTCTCATCCAACTTTGCCAGCGGTGCTGGCGTTTGTTCACTGGGGGTAGCCAGCACAGCGTCCAGCCTCCCCCCCCCGCCCCCAGCGAATAAATACCAGCTCTTGGTGGGTTAAGAGAACTATGAAAAGGGAACAACTGAGGTTTCCATAATGCGCGGCAGAGGAGTTAGGAGAGAGAGAATAAGTGAGGGAGAGAGAAAGGAAGTGGAAGGTATGACACAGTGGCAGGGTTCAAGTCTTTTACTGTTCCTCGCACAAACAAACCTTGGCAGGATGCAAAGCACGTGTAAAGTCAACTCCCACAGCTAAACTATCCTCCCTCTCCTCCTTCCTCCGTTGCTCCTCTTCTCCTCTCCTCCCGTAGCTCCAGGGGCGTCCACGGAAGACACGGGCCATGTCAGTTTTTGGCTGGACCGGACCAACAGGCCAGTCCTAGAAACACGAATGTCTGTGAGTGATCATGGATCATGTTTGAAGTGACTGAGTCATGAGTTTGACACGATTGGGCCTCTGGATCGGGTGACCAGCAATGTTACTGAAGTTACATGATTGGTTGGCCAACCAACGATGTCACTGGTAAACACAGAAGTGGGAGTTTCCCTATTGACCGTTGCTCGTGAGAGACAGAGTCTATGTCCGAAATCACTCATTACTCACTATATAGCCCACTATATTCACTATATAGTGAGTTCGCCATTTTATAGTGCTGTCCGAATGTATAGTGAGAATTATTATATCCTATATAGTGAACTCAAAGTATCCTACAATGCATCGTGAAAAGTAGTGTACAACCAATGGTCACTAACCAAGCACTATATTCCATCATGCGTTGCGCTGAAAGAAAAATGGCAGATGTACAAGAGGAGAGAGAGCAACAAAAAAAAAAAAACATCTTCATCTTTTCATTTACAATTTGATGATGTCTTGCTAGTATAACGAGAGGAGCACGTCTCAGTTTTCTCTGTCTAGTAATTCTGTTTCTTCTCCTAATCAAACATATTTGAATGATCGTGAGAACAAAAAGAGAAAGATTGATATTGGGTGGCATTTCCACAGAGCTCTAAAAGCTCTGTCTCATGCCTGTGAACAGGCATGAGACAAATCGATGAGTTGTATCATGAAAATATGTTTAATGTGTGCAGAGCAGCGCATCACAATACAAATGGCTACAAAGTAGTTTGTATTTATTAATTTGAGAAAATACGCTCAGTATAATATTTATCTCAAAATGAATGCCGGTATTTTTTATGGATAGTCCACCAGCTCTTGATCTGGCACACTTAATGATGTAATTAATGTCACAGAGAAAATGACCCGAGTAGTGTCCGAAAGGGATTTTGTCATTTTGCTGATGAGCTCACTATATAATCCTCTACATAGAACTCCCTAGATAAGTGAGTAGGGAGTACGAAATATGTGACTGGGTACATCTCAAGTCTCTTATTTGATATTGCCTCACACATTGAGCCTCGCTTGAACTGGAAGTAGTTCTGGTCCACCATTTTGAAGGCCGTCCCAAAGCTCTTATTTCTGCTCTGAGGAGCGAGGATCAAGGAGGGATCTCTGAGGAACCACGTGTGAAGATACAGGGGAGCAGCCTTCCCAGAAGACTTTTAGCTGAACTCCATGATGTATAATTACTCTGCCCCATAAATCTGGCACATTTGAATGAGATGGCAGAGAAACAGCACAAGTGTAAGTGCCCATTATTTTCTGCTTTGATATGTAATGCAAGAAGATGGGAACCTAAACATGTCATTATGTTTATTCAATCCACATTCATGGTTTCTCATACCATTGCTATGCTGACGATACCCAGCTCTTCCCATCATTCCCACCAGATGACCTCACAGTCTCAGCATGGATACCGTCATTCCTTGCTGATATCTCTACGTGGATGAAAGAATGCCGCCTTCAGCTCAACTTATATAAGACTGAGCTCCTTCTCATCCCAGCCAGTCCATCCTTACAACAACAGATCAGTATATCCAGCTTGGATCAACCCAGCTCATACCCACAAAATCTACCCAAAACCTGGGTGTCATGATTGATTACCAACTAACCTTTAAGGTTCACATGGCCTCGATTGCTTGGCTGTGCTGATTTGCCCTGTACAACATCAGGAAAATTAGACCCCACCTGTCTGAGCATACAGTACAACTCCTTGTACATGCTCCTGTAATATCACGCATTGACTACTGCAACTCCTTACTGGCAGGTCTCCCTGCATGCACTTACAAACTTCTGCAAATGATCCAGAATGCAGTAGCCCATCTGGTCTTCAACCAACCCAAAACAGCACATGTCACTCAGCTGTTCATATCCCTCCACTGGCTCCCAGTTGCTGCCCGCATCATATTCAAAACCTTGATGCTCACTTACAAAACAGCAACTAAAACGGCTCCCACCTACCTGAACTCCCTCATTCAGGTCTACACTCAGTCCCGCTCACTACGCTCTGCCAATGAAAGGCGCCTGGCACTTCCACCACAATGGGGCCCTAAGTCACTAGCCAGACTCTTCTCTTCTGTAGTTCCCTGGTGGTGGAATGAGTTACCAAACTATTTGATCCACTGAGTCCCTCTCCATCTTTAAGAAGAAGCTAAAGACCCAGCTCGTTCACGAACACCCCCAGACCTGGTGGTATCAATATACATATATATAAAAAAATTTGCTTCTATGCACCCTTTGCATTGCCTTTGTGCACTGCCTGTTGACACCTATCAGACTTGAACCTAGTTTTTTGGCACTTACTTACGTTGTCGCCTCCTGACTAGATCTTGCTTGTGTTGTATTAACTCTCAGATGTACATCGCTTTGGATAAAAGTGTCTGCTAAATGAAATTGTAACATTGTATCCCGTTAAATCTGTGTCGCCATCATAAGAAACGGACGTTGCTTCACATGACGCTTCAGTGGATCACCCTTGATGCTGAAACATGACGTAATTTCTATAATTTCTTAAAATTCATGGCCAGAACAACGCTGATGTTAGCTTAAGGGTAAAGTTAAAAGAATTATAGATAATGATATTTAGCGGCTGATTCTCCGTTCTCGGCAGGTAATAAAATACACCTCTGCCGAATAATGCCCCCAATATGTAAATTTATTTCTGGAGATCTATGAATCAGATGAATCAGCACATACTTTATTTGATCAACTAAAATTTGAAACACGCCATTCATTTTTCTGCATTTAAAACTTCATTTTAGTATAGCCATGTGAAATCCTGTGCTTAAAAACACATTGACAAAGAACACCAGAGATCACCCTAAGAAATATTGTGAGATTAATCAAGGAAACCTTGTAAATTTCAGATCAATATTATCAAGGAAATTCTACTACTATCGGACAGTTTTACAACAACAACAGCCATTAGGGACGCAACGGTACAGTGGGTATGTCATGGTTTTTTGGCCACAGTAACGGTACGGTTTTGGTATCGTTATATTTATGAAAAAAATAAAAACACATTACCCTTTAAACAATGAAATCTTCATTTTGCCTACAGACAAGTAAAACTTTCCATTCAGAAAATTGGCAGCATGGGCATCCAGGTAGCGTAGCGGTCTAGTCTGTTGCCTACCAACACTGGGATCACTGGTGTCGGGCATCCCTACAGACACAATTGCCTGTGTCTGCGGGTGGGAAGCCGGCTGTCGGTATGTGTCCTGGTCATTGCACTAGCGCCTCCTCTGGTCGGTCGGGGCACCTGTTCAGGGGGAGGGGGAACAGCTTGATCCTCCCACGTGCTACATCCCTCTGGTGAAAACATTACAATTAAAAGTGCTTCTTATCTTTGACAACCTGTAGGTGCTTAGCCTTCTTCTATAGCTTAAATAAATAGGGTACATAACTTGTATAGGCAATATTAAATGTAAAAAAGTGCATAAAGTGCAACATCATCTTTATGTTGAGATTCTAGATAGAGTGTCTGTCAATTCGTTTTCAATTTCTCTTTGATATTTCATGTAGTTTGAGAATTACTTTGCTGCTGAAATGTGTGTGGGAGGGGACATTGTAATGTGGTTCAGTTTTTTCATCAGGTGATAAAATCCAGAGTCGGTAACCACCAAATACGGCTGAAAATCTTTGGCTATGAACACTCCTACTGCTGTCATTATTTCTTTGTTTATTCTTAATTTATCGCAAATTATTGTTGGAGGGCAGCAGTGAGAGACTGTTGTGGTTTCGCTAACAAATGGACTCTCCTTGCTCCACCTGCAAGAGATACAGCCAGGAGATGGTGACGTAAATGAGACATGTTGTTAGAAGTGTTTCCACTCGGGAAGCCAACAGTGGCAAAGCAATGCTTGCAGACTATACTTTGTTTGTTTGCCAGAACGGACCAGAACTGACAACAAAGTAATGAGCCCCCACCCCATGTCCCAAGTGGTGACATCAGTCCCAGTCCCAGTCCTACAGTGGGTTAGTCAGTAAACGGTCTCCTACTTAGTCTGAGTCGAACCCCCAAAACTACGACACAAGAATAACCACAACATAAACACCACATCATTGAAACACAATTTTAAATCTAACATTAACAGTCCCATCAGCCATTGCGCTGCCCCAGCACAGAACCACCGACAGTCAGAGTGACCGGCTACCCCGGTCGCTACAGTATGACATCATTGTTTTGTTTGTAAGGCGCGTGTGTAGCAGATTTGGAATGGAGTGTTTACTCACTTTATTATTAAAAATCTACATTCCACGCAGCCCTAACCCACTGTTTAAAATAAGAGTATGTTTTATTTGTCTGCATTTGTACATTAGGAAAAGTTAAGCATACTGTTGGGTCTAAAATGTTACACAGCCACCTGCCACCACTGGGGGGGCTGCACCCACCACTAGGGGGAGCTGTAGCCCCCAGCCCCCCCCTTTCCCTGGACTAATGGTTATAGACAATATTCTCCCAGACCTCTTGTTCAAGCTCAATGTCCAGGTCCCTTTGCCATATTATCCTCAGACTCTTCACTTATACCATACAAAGCATTTGCTGCACTTTGTAAAATACATAGGATGATTGTACAATAGCTTTAAGGACCTTTGCAATACATGGCATGGCTCAGGTGGTAGAGTGGGTCGTCTAGTAATCAGAAGGTCGCTGGTTTGATCCCCGGCTCCTGCGGTGAGCATGTCAAAGTGTCCTTGAGAAAGACACTGAACCCTTAACTGCTGCTGATGAGCAGGTTGTCACCTTGCATGGCAGCCGCCACCATCAGTGTATGAATGTGTGTGTGAATGGGTGAATGTGAGGCATACATTGTAAAGCGCTTTGAGTGGTCATAGACTAGAAAAGCACTATATAAAGTGCAGTCCATTTACCAATTTACTTCCATCCCGTTCTGTATTGTAACCCATAGATTGTACACAACTCTGTCATTTGAGGTATTTCCAAAAGTCCCTTTTATCAATTAAATTATATCGATTCTTTAGCCCCTGATAGGAGTAGAACACTCCTTCCCCAAATAGATCAGCAATTGTGGCTAAACCTTAAATGTGCCCTGCCCTCCAACATAATGTTTCCTTCCCTATCTTAATCGCAGGATTCTCCCATAAGGATGAGTAACTGTGTTTATATTGGGACAGGCCAAACATTTTATGGACCTTGTTCCAAACCTCCCATGAGTACTGAAGTAATGGATTAATATTCTCTTCAGGAGGAGACTGATGGTTTTTGAGACAGAGCATCAATAAATCTAAAAGGGGAGGTAAATGACTTCTCTATCTCCATCCAATCCAGATGTGAACTACGCC
The DNA here is from genome assembly GCF_029633865.1 of Lampris incognitus. Taxonomy (NCBI): domain Eukaryota; kingdom Metazoa; phylum Chordata; class Actinopteri; order Lampriformes; family Lampridae; genus Lampris; species Lampris incognitus. Next base: position 102,172,001 of record NC_079213.1, on the reverse strand, counting down.
CTGACCAGTGTTTGCATAGCTTAACCATTTCAAAGGCAATACTGTAAAGTTCTATGTTTGGCAATGCCAGTCCTGCTCTCATTTTAGCGGTAAACAACTTAGTTTGACTAATTCGGGGTTTATTCCTATTCCACAGGTAATCCCTAACTACCTCGTTATACTGCTTAAGCACTGAAAGGAAAATTTAAAGGAAGCAGCATAGAAATATAGTTAATCTAATCATTTTAACTGTATCTACCCCCCCCCCCCCACACTCACAGATAAATTCAACATTTTCCACTTGACAAAACTAGTCTTAATATTTTGGAGCACTGTATTTATATTAATTTGAACAATCTCCTGAAAGGCTGCAGTCAATATTATGCCCAAATATTTCATTCCCAATGATAGTCGTTTAAATGGAAATACTCCAATGTCAGCAGGGGAGTAACCCAAGGAGACAGGCATTACTCTGAGTTTTGCTAGTTGATTTTGTAGCCTGAAATCTGAGAAAAACTGTCAATGTCTATAACTTAAGTGACTTCTTGAGTCATCACCTGTCTGTCTGAGTGGCAAGTCACGATTCCCATCACAGGCCTGTGAGAGGCGCTGCCCCCCACCTCCTCCTGACAGATAGACAGACAGCCAATCATCCGGACTGAGGTCTGTCTGGAACACTCTTAATTAAGATGTCGGTATTCACATGGTGTCCAGCTACAGAGCGAGTGTCTGATTAACACAGCGTACCTCGTTAGAGGAGCTCTCCTAACGAACTCAACTTATACCACTATCAAATGCAATGGATGCAAGACACCCCGGACTTTGCCTATGAAAGGAAAGCCTGTTTTTTATTGTGCAAATGTTTTTGCCAAGCGGTTACAGAGCGTCATGCTGAAATAGTGAAAAGGGGGTTATTTGGGGGGGGGCATTTGTATGTGTGTGGCGTATGCATGGCTGCCATAGAGAAAAATGTGTAACAAGTTTTAAACTTGTATAGTTGGGGTTTGTTTCTGGCCTCATAAGGGAAACAATCACAATTACCAACATTATCTCTCTGAATAGATAGGCTGCATTGTATGAGAAAATATTAATACAGACAACTTATGATTTAGCATTGTTATTTGCATTTTCTACAAGGCAGTCTGTCAGCAAAGCAGGAAGTAAGTTCTCATATTTACTGAAATTGCGCACACAATTTTTGTGGTGTTTTGGAGACACACAGAAGAGTGCCAAGTATTATGGCAGCTAGTGGGGTGTTACCTTTGCAAGATATAAGTTACAGAACAGGCAGGACTCAACTGCAGAAATAAAGTCAAGAGGCAGGAGTATGTTAAGATCTGTCAGCTTACTGGAAGCAGTAGGCAGGCAACAAGTCCAAATAATTCAAGGTTCAAAGCCAAGGGTCAGTCTAATCAAGCAGAGGTACAGAATTTTGAGGCAGGGTTCAAAGTAATACTTACAAGCAGGGGTCATAACAAGCAGGGGTCATAACTGGCTGACAAAAAGACAGAAGGTGGGATTCGAAGCAGGTAAGGCACAAACTAGGATCTGGCAGATTACTGTTGTACAGAGTGGTATAAATACAACTGACTAATGAGCTGATGGGAACCAAATATGCAAAACTTGGAGGGCTGCCAGATTGGCTGATAAGTGGTACAGGTGGGTGTGTAAGGTGTTTTGGAGGGAACAGTTGCTAGCAGATGATGGTGTGGAGGTATGATTCCTGTGCAGGGACACAGCAGGGGGAGAGGGTTAGGAGGAACAGGAGATTCCAGCTGAGTCCATGACAGTACCCCCCCCCCCCATGGACACCTCCAGGCATCCTCTAGGGATGGTCACGGTAGAGGCGACGAAATTCACCAAGAATGTGGGACCCAGCAACTCTGCCCAGGGTTGTAACCCTCCAAGTCTTCCAGTTTATTAAGTCCCCACCCATGGGACTTCTGGAGATTTTTGACTGTGTAGACCTCAGAGCCAGGGAGGTGGGTTGGAGGGTAGAGCGAGCATGCTGCTTCTGACAGGCTTCACGCAGGACACATGGAACCTGGATCCTTCTGAGGTTCCTGGGGAGCTGCAGACATACTGCAGAAGGGTTGATGACTTTGGCAATGTGGAATGAACTGATGAACCAGTGGGCCAATTCCAAGAGTACACTCAGAGTGAGAAGTCCGGGGCAGTGAACCACAAGTTCTGGCCCCCCTGGTATCTAGGAGCAGCAGCAGTGAGGCCACTCCAGGGCTGCCATTACCTTACTGACCCATCTCAATCTTGCCTATCGACAGAATAAAACCCAGGAGACAGGTCTGATGAAACTCACTTCTCAACTTTGATGAATAGCTGCTGAATCTGGGTGGAGAGACTGTCCACCCTGTTGAGAAGAAACTGCAGATTCTGAGCGACTGCCATCATGTTGCGCTAGTGCTGGCTTAATGTTACCCTGCTTATCTACCAATGAACAAAGCCCATGGAAATCTGCTGAGTCCATTACTGGCTAGATCGTACCATCACAGATCTGGAAGGACTCAAGTGCAGAAACAGTCAAGAGGCAGGAGTATGTTAAGATCAGCTAGTTTACTGGAAGTGACATCTTCAGACTGAAGATGTCACTTAGTTGAGTGATGAACCATATCTGTCAATAAACGTTGTATCCAGATGAATTGATTCAACCTGCTTTGATTTTCTTACCTGGATTACTGAACATGCATCAAGACTCCTGTTTTTTCATCAGTGCCACCATCTCCAAACCATACAACATAGCTGGTCTCACTACCATTTTGTAAACCTTCCCTTTAACTCTTGCTGGTACCCTTCTGTCGCAAATCACTCCTGACACTCTTCTCCACCCACTTCACCCTGCCTGCACTCTCTTCATCACCTCTTTTCCACATTCAATCAACATTCTCAAAGCAAACATCACATCTGTAGTGCTCTTTCGTTGCATGAAATGTATTTGCATGTGCTTGTGTGTGTGTGTATGTATATGTGTGTGTTCGTGTGTGTGTGTGTGTGTGTGTGTGTGTGTGTGTGTGTGTATATATATACACTCACCGGCCACTTTATTAGGCACACCTGTCCAACTGCTCGTTAACGCAAATTTCTAATCAGCCAATCACATGGCAGCAACTCAATGCATTTAGGCATGTAGACATGGTCAAGACGATCTGCTGCAGTTCAAACCGAGCATCAGAATGGGGAAGAAAGGTGATTTAAGTGACTTTGAACGTGGCATGGTTGTTGGTGCCAGACGGGCTGGTCTGAGTATTTCAGAAACTGCTGATCTACTGGGATTTTCACACACAACCATCTCTAGGGTTTACAGAGAATGGTCCGAAAAAGAGAAAATATCCAGTGAGCGGCAGTTCTGTGGGCGAAAATGCCTTGTTGATGCCAGAGGTCAGAGGAGAATGGCCAGACTGGTTCGAGCTGATAGAAAGGCAACAGTAACTCAAATAACCATTCATTACAACCGAGGTATGCAGAAGAGCATCTCTGAACGCACAACACGTCGAACCTTGAGGCAGATGGGCTACAGCAGCAGAAGACCACACCGGGTGCCACTCCTGTCAGCTAAGAACAGGAAACTGAGGCTACAATTCGCACAAAAATTGGACAATAGAAGATTGGAAAAACGTTGCCTGGTCTGATGAGTCTCGATTTCTGCTGCGACATTCGGATGGTAGGGTAAGAATTTGGCGTCAACAACATGAAAGCATGGATCCATCCTGCCTTGTATCAACGGTTCAGGCTGGTGGTGGTGTAATGGTGCGGGGGATATTTTCTTGGCACACTTTGGGCCCCTTAGTACCAATTGAGCATCGTGTCAACACCACAGCCTACCTGAGTATTGTTGCTGACCATGTCCATCCCTTTATGACCACAGTGTTCCCATCTTCTGATGGCTACTTCCAGCAGGATAACGTGCCATGTCATAAAGCTCGAATCATCTCAGACTGGTTTCTTGAACATGACAATAAGTTCACTGTACTCAAATGGCCTCCACAGTCACCAGATCTCAATCCAATAGAGCACCTTTGGGATGTGGTGGACCGGGAGATTCGCATCATGGATGTGCAGCCGACAAATCTGCAGCAACTGCGTGATGCTATCATGTCAATATGGACCAAACTCTCTGAGGAATGTTTCCAGTACCTTGTTGAATCTATGCCACGAAGGATTAAGGCAGTTCTAAAGGCAAAAGGGGGTCCAACCCAGTACTAGCAAGGTGTACCTAATAAAGTGCCCAGTGAGTATATATATATATATATATAGATAGATAGATAGATAGATATAGGGTGTCTCCCCGCCTGCTGCCCAATGACTGCTGGGATAGGCTCCAGCATCCTGAGAGCAGGATAAGCAGTTTGGATAATGGATGGCTGGTTGGATGTTTGTGTGTGTGTGTGTGTGTGTGTATGTATATATATATATATATATATATATATATATATATATGCTACTTGAAGTGGAGTCTAAAACGCTGGAGGTAGAGATAATAGGGCTAAGTAAGGTATGGAGGACTGGTGATGGGCATTTCACTACAGATTCAAGCACTATGGTGTACAGTGGAGGAACAAAAGGACAAAATGGTGTTGCAATCATGTTACTGGGAGAAGCAAGAAAATGTCTACTAAGTTACAACAGTCTCAGATTGAATTGCACTATGCAGAATCAACACTAAACCGTTCATTACAACAATTGTGCAAATATATGCACCAACCTCGACACATTCAGACACTGAAATGGAAGAATCTTATGAGCAATTGCAATCTGTGTATGATTCCATCAAGAAAAGCGAACTTATTGTGATAATGGGGGACTTGAATGCCAAAGTTGGAAAAAAAACAAGGATATGATATAGGAACATTTGGACTTGGAGACCACAATAGAAATGGTGAACATTTAGCAGAATTCTGTGAAGCAAATGAGCTTCTTCTCATTAACACAATGTTTCAGCATCACATAAGAAGAAGATATACTTGGGTATCTCCTAATGGAGGATACCAGAATCAGATAGAGTATATCGTTATTCCTAGAAAATGGAGGTCATTTGTTTTGGATGCCAAGTCTAGACCAGGAGTTGATTGTGACACAGACGACGTTCTGGTGGTGGCTAAACTTTGACTCAGACTGCTCAAGAAAAGGAACCAAAAGCCACCTATCAAGTATGATTTAACTCAGTTAAAATCTGAAGATACCAAAGCAAAGTTCAAGATTGAAACACAGAACCGTTTTGAAGCTTTATTGTCAGAAACCCAGGAACAGGCAACTCCTGAGGAGTTGTGGTCTAACATGAAAGAGGCATGGCATGAAACAGCAAAGAAAACTTTGGGAAGAAGGCCACGGAAAGAATGGAAAACATGGATTAGCGAAGAGACCTTAAAACTCCATCCATCCATTATCCAAACCGCTAAACCAAGCTCTTAGTGTCGCGGAGATCCTGGAGCCTATCCAAGCAGTCAATGAGCGGCAGGCAGCGAGACACCCTGGACAGGCTGCTAGGCCATCACAGGGCAAAACTCATTGAAGAAAAATGTCTAGCATGGCAGAGCAATAATAAAGTACTATATCATTCTCTGGCTGCAGAGACACAGAGGAAGCTTAGAGAAGATAAAAACACCTGGCTAAAAGAAGAATGTTTGAAGATAGATGAATTTGATAGAGAAGGAAAAGCAAAAGAACTCTTTGAGAAAGTCAAAGCAGTGAAAACAAAAGTTTTCAAACTTCATCAGACATGCATAAGGGATAAGGATGACAAGGTGCTGACTGAACCCAGTGAGACACTGAACCGATGGAAAGAATATGGAACTAATTTGTTTAAAAAACATGATGGAGGGACCCCTCTCAAATGTATAAATTTTGATGAATCAGAGCCGGTTCTACTTCTTTCTGAGGTGGAAAAAGCCATCGCTAAATTAAAAACTAACAAGGCACCAGGTGTTGATGGAATACCAGCAGAGCTTCTGAAAAACAGTGGTCAATCAGCTGTAGTAGCACTACACCAGCTGGTTTGCATGAAAGAGTGGAGAACACAGGAATTTGTCACAATTTTCAAATCTGGATGCAGCAAAGACTGTGCAAACCATCGCACAATAAGCCTCATTAGTCACACAAGTAAAATCATGCTATCCATCTTGTTGGACAGAATGATAAACAAGATGGAATCAGAGATGTGAGATGAGCAAGCAGGTTACAGACAAGGAAGAGGGTGTGCAGAAATGCTGGTAACACTGCAAACGCTAATTGAAAAGGTATCCAACACAACAGGCAATGCTGATTTTCATTGATTATTCAAAGGCGTTTGATTCAGTAAGCCACGCACAGCTCTTTAACATCATGCCGGTGTGTTTTTAACATCATGCCGGTTTCCCTAGACACCTCGTTGCGCTACTTCAAGGTCTATATATTGGCCAGACAGCAGTGGTGAGATGGAATGGTGAGAACACAGAAGCGTTTCCAATAGAGAAGGGTGTACATCAAGGTTGCATTGTATCATCACGCTCATTCACACTATACACAGAACAAGTGATGTGTGAGGCAGATATAGATGAATATGGAGTGAGCTTAGGTGGTTATAAGATAAGCAATCTTAGATTTGCAGATAACACAGTACTAGCAGCTGATGGACAGCAAGATCCAAATGAAATGTTGAGTCGAGTAAATGAGGCAGGGAAAAAGAGGTTGCTCAGTTTGAATGTGAAAAAGACAACGTGCATGAAAGTGGATGAATCAGATATTGCAATCTCAGTAGATGTACAAGATGTAGAACACCTAGACAGCTTCAAATGCTTGGGTTCAGTCAAGAAATATGATGGTGATTGTACGGATGACATAAAATTCAGAATTACCCTAGCAAAGAAAAGAATGATGGAGATGGTACCAATATGGAAAGATAGGGGAATAAGAAAAGATATGAAAGTCATTCTACTTAAAGCACTCGTCTGGCCAGTGTTGTCATACGGAGCTGAAAGTTGGACATTGAAGAAAGCGATGGTAAACAGGATTGAGGCTGCAGAAATGTGGCTTTATCATAGGATGCTTCGAATAAGTTGGACAGAGAAACGAACAAATGCGAGCATCCTTAAGGAATTCGGAAACAAAAAGAGGACTGATGGCACATATAATGAAAAGAAAGCTATCATTCTTTGGGCATATGTCATCCAGGTGGATGTAAATTAATGATGACAGCAATTTTGGGAACTATACCAGCAAAGCACAAGAGAGGCTGACCAAAAGGCAGTATCATGAGGACGTCAAAGAATGGCTTAGTCTGAAAATATCGGAGGCAACAAGATCAGCTCAGGACAGAAAGAACAGGAGGAGACTTGTTTGGCAAACATGTCATCCTGATGGTGCTGGCAACCCTCACTAACGATATATATATACACTACCGTTCAAAAGTTTGGGATCACCCAAACAATTTTGTGTTTTCCATGAAAAGTCACACTTATTCACCACCATATGTTGTGAAATGAATAGAAAATAGAGTCAAGACATTGACAAGGTTAGAAATAATGATTTGTATTTGAAATAAGATTTTTTTTACATCAAACTTTGCTTTCGTCAAAGAATCCTCCATTTGCAGCAATTACAGCATTGCAGACCTTTGGCATTCTAGCTGTTAATTTGTTGAGGTAATCTGGAGAAATTGCACCCCACGCTTCCAGAAGCAGCTCCCACAAGTTGGATTGGTTGGATGGGCACTTCTTTGAGCAGATTGAGTTTCTGGAGCATCACATTTGTAGGGTCAATTAAACGCTCAAAATGGCCAGAAAAAGAGAACTTTCATCTGAAACTCGACAGTCTATTCTTGTTCTTAGAAATGAAGGCTATTCCATGCGAGAAATTGCTAAGAAATTGAAGATTTCCTACACCGGTGTGTACTACTCCCTTCAGAGGACAGCACAAACAGGCTCTAACCAGAGTAGAAAAAGAAGTGGGAGGCCGCGTTGCACAACTGAGCAAGAAGATAAGTACATTAGAGTCTCTAGTTTGAGAAACAGACGCCTCACAGGTCCCCAACTGGCATCTTCATTAAATAGTACCTGTTAGAGCCTGTTTGTGCTGTCCTCTGAAGGGAGTAGTACACACCGGTGTAGGAAATCTTCAATTTCTTAGCAATTTCTCGCATGGAATAGCCTTCATTTCTAAGGACAAGAATAGACTGTCGAGTTTCAGATGAAAGTTCTCTTTTTCTGGCCATTTTGAGCGTTTAATTGACCCCACAAATGTGATGCTCCAGAAACTCAATCTGCTCAAAGAAGTGCCCATCCAACCATTCCAACTTGTGGGAGCTGCTTCTGGAAGCGTGGGGTGCAATTTCTCCAGATTACCTCAACAAATTAACAGCTAGAATGCCAAAGGTCTGCAATGCTGTAATTGCTGCAAATGGAGGATTCTTTGACGAAAGCAAAGTTTGATGTAAAAAAAATCTTATTTCAAATACAAATCATTATTTCTAACCTTGTCAATGTCTTGACTCTATTTTCTATTCATTTCACAACATATGGTGGTGAATAAGTGTGACTTTTCATGGAAAACACGAAATTGTTTGGGTGATCCCAAACTTTTGAACGGTAGTGTATATGCAACTGATGAGTGCGCGTCGCACAAAACAGGCCTGTACTGCAATGTATTAAAACTTTTTTTTTCCTGTATCTGTGTTGATATTCCACTCCTCATTAGTTGAGCACCTATAACACCGTTGACGGTTTCGGGGAAAAAACACTATATATAATGTGTGTGTATGTATGTATGTATGTATGTATGTATGTATGTATGTATGTATGTATGTATGTATGTATGTATGTATGTATGTATGTATGTATGTATGTATGTATGTATGTATGTGTGTGTGTGTGTGTGTGTATGTATGTATGTGTGTGTGTGTGTATGTGTGTATGTATGTATGTGTATCGTAATATTCTGCTCCTCATTTGTTGAGCGCTTTCATCAACACCATTGATGGTTTCCGAAAAAGAAAAAAAAAAGCTCTCTCTCTCTCTCTCTCTCTCTCTCTCTCTCTCTCTCTCTCTCTCTCTCTCTCTCTCTCTCTCTCTCTCTCTCTCTCTCTCTCTCTCTCTCTCTCTCTCTCTCTCTCTCTCTCTCTCTCTCTCTCTCTCTATATATATAATTATACTCGACACAAACACACACACACCCCCTGTATTTCCTGGACTATCAGTCACTGTGTTTCTACTCATCTGGCTGGTCCTGCGACTTATATTGCAAATTGACTTATTCACAATGTAATTTTGTGGGACGAATACGCTGTTTGTGAAATAAGGACACTAGCTCGCACTGTTTAATATTGTGACTCAATCGAAAATACTGTACTATAGCGATGCGTGGGTCGGAGGGATTCGGGTGAACTCAGTAAAAAATATCACGGGTTCGGGCGGGCGGGTCAAAAAGTGACAAAGCAATGCTCTGAGTAAGTTATCGGTAACTTACAAAGACATTGCATGCAATAGGCTAGGCTGTGTGTGTGTGTGTGTGTGTGTGTGTGTGTGTGTGTGTGTGTGTTTGTAATAGAAAGAGAGTGACAGAGTTCATGTCTTTAATGAAGGATTACTTGTTTCCCTGCTATTCAACTATAAAGAACACCGTTTGGAGCAGTTCGTGTGTGTATTTAGCAGCCTAGACCCAGACGCTATTAGGCTGAGGTACAATAGGTTATGCCTTGCAATCAGTGTGTTTTGCTGGGCAAAAAGCCCAAAAACGAACCAGTGCAACACTGCTCACTTGGCTGTATCCGTGGCTTAATTTGTAGGTTTGTAGGTCGGGTCGGGTTCGGGTGGTTAATTGACGCATATTTTAGTGGGTCGGGCAATGCGAATAATGGGTCTCATAACGGGTCTGGTGGGTGCGAGTGTTAAAAAACCCTGACCCGAGCATCACCACTGTACCACTTGCCACCTGGGGGGGGGAGAGGGAGAGAGATAAAGTTAAAACTCATGATTGTCTTCCTTTAAGAAAATATGGGAGGAAAATCGGCACGGTGGCACAGTGATTAGCACGGTCGCCTCACAGCAAGAAGGTCCTGGGTTCAGGCCCTGGGGTAGTCCAACCTTGGGGGTCATCCTGGGTCGTTATCTGTGTGGAGTTTGCATGTTCTCTCCATGTCTGCGTGGGTTTCCTCCGGGTGCTCTGGTTTCCTGCCACAGTCCAAAGACATGTAGGTCAGGTGAAGTGGCCATACTAAATTGCCCCTAGGTGTGAATGTGTATGTGTGTATGTTGGCCCTGTGTGATGGCCTGGCGGCCTGTCCAGGGTGTCTCCCCGTCTGCTGCCCAATGACTGCTGGGATAGGCTCCAGCAACCCTGAGAGCAGGATAAGCGGTTTGGATAATGGATGGATGGATGGGAGGATAATCTGCAATGGATTAAATATCTTTAGAAAAACAAACAAATGTTTCTCCTCCGTTGTAACAATCGAAGGTCTAAAGAAAGAGGCAACCTGAGATTTAAACAATCAACACTAGTCATTAAGCTGGCAATACTGCACTTTAAATTTAACTACATGGCCTTGTGGTAAGTGGAACCATCATCATCTCAAGGATGGAGATTCAGTTCCTGGACAATATACTTGTCAGAGTATCCCCAAGCAGGCGTGGGATAGTTAATGCTACCTGCTCCAGGGGCAGGACCTCAGGTTAACTAACCCTGTTTCTAGTATGAATTTCATTGGATTAATGATATAACATCCCATTATGTAAGACGTCGATCTGAGATCATCCCTCATGTGCAGGAATCAGTAGGACGGTGCTGCACTCGCTGGCTCCCAAAAAGAGGACGCAACAAAACATTCTTCAGTGGCCACCTCTTTCTGGCCCTCTCTCCCATCCTAGTTCTTTACATTTGGTTTATCCTGCTGTCAGTAGAAAATGAGGGTGGACTCCCATACGTTACAGATGGTCGGAGCCTATGGCAGAGTAATGCATTCTTCACAGGACCAGACTGGAGGAAGAGAGCAAGGCGGTTTCTTAAGTGCATCAGCTATATCATAAAATACCTGAAGTCGCATCTCTTTGATTCAGGAATCAGGAACATGTATTTGTCATTTCATTGTCAATCCAAAGGGGGTATCCAAGGGTTCCAAAAGGGTGTAGCAAGGGGGGTTGTTCGGGGTACTAAAAAACCAGTCAGCAGCGTACAAAACACAAGAGAAAAGAGTCTTCCTTCTTCCTTCAACGGGAGATCATCTGTCAAGGAAGCTTCGTGGGAGGGATCTTTTTTGTCGTAGTTCAAATGTCCTGTAGCTCAAATATCCGTAGTTCAAATATCAATAATTCAGGTATCCATAGTCAAAGTTGTCCGTATTTCTAAATATCCGTATTTCTCTTCTCTATTGTCGACGGTTGTTTGCATGGTTTAAACTCTGTAGCTCGTGTGCCTCCTAGAGGCTACTCGTGGAACTTACATACGTCACAGGGTACATGTAATCATGTGGGTTACATGTTCATAGAGGATTGGGGAAAGTTTGCAATCACAGCATTGTAGGATGGTGACAGATGTCTCTTAGCCCCCCCCCCCCCCGTTCAGGCATTGCAGTCAATTGCTTTTTTTTGTATTGTTAGTATCAATGTGTATTGGCCTAATTCTGCCCTGCATGCATCATTCTCTCCATCCATTACTCTGTCCATCCACATCTCTCTCTTTTTTTTCTTTTGGATTTTCTCCCGTTTTTCCCCCCAATTGTACTTGGTCAATTACCCCACTCTTCCGAGCCATCCCAGTCGCTGCTTCACCCCCTCTGCTCATCTGGGGAGGGCTTCAGACTACCACATACCTCCTCCGATACATGCGGAGTCACCAGCCGCTTCTTTTCACCTGACAGTGAGGGGTTTCACCAGGGGGACGTAGCATGTGGGAGGATCACAGTATTCCCACCACTTCCCCCTACCCCCTGAACAGGTACCCCGACTGACCAGAGGAGGCGCTAGTGCAGCGACCAGGACACATAGCCACATCTGGCTTCCCACCCGCAGACACGGCCAATTGTGTCTGTAGGGACGCCCGACCAAACCAGAGGTAACACGGGGATTTAAACTTGTGATCCCCATGTTGGGATCGTCTGTTTAGTTTCCATCCCTGAACTGAGGGGGCTAAGAGTACATCTGTCACCATCTTATAACGCTGTGTTTGCAAACATTCCCCCAATCCTCTGTGAATAGTACACATGGCCATTGTAGACCTTAAAAGTCTAGATAATATTGTTAGGCAGCTCAGGTTGTCCACCTGCTGCTTGGATCCTCTCCCTGCCAAATTCTTTAAAATGTTTTTAATTGCTTAGCACACGATGTTTTAGAAATTATTAACTACTCTCTTCAGGCAGGTATATTTCCTACAGCACCTAAGACAATTGTCATCAAACCACTTCTATGGGAAGAGTAATCTTGATGCGACAGTTATTGCCAACTACAGGCCCATCTCCAACTTACCATTCCTCAGCAAAATCCTTGAAAAAAACAGTTTATTCTCAAGTTAATAACTATTTAATATCTAACAACCTTCTAGGCATTTATCAATCAGGTTTTCGTCTCACCATAGCACAAAAACAGCACTTATCAATATTATGAACGATCTGCATATGAACACAGATTCTAATAAATTGTCTGTTCTTGTGCTCTTGGATCTCAGTGCTGCCTTTGACACTGTTGATCATGATATTTTGCTAGAGAGATTAGAAAAATGGGTCAGCCTTTCTGGGCCGGTTCTCAACTGGTTTAGAACATACCTTCAGGACAGGCAGTTCTTGGTGTCTACTGGAGAGTTTTCCCAAGACAAAGTGGGTATAATGTGTGGGGTACCCCAAGGTTCGATTCTTGGACCACTACTATTCAATCTCTATATGCTCCCACTTGCACATGTTATACAGACACACAAAATAAATTACCATAATTATACAGAGGATTCACAACTGTATCCCTATATTCCTATCTCCTGATGACCTAGATCCCATACATTCCCTAATTCAGTGTATTGATGATATTAATCTATGGATGTCAGATAACTTTTTACAACTGAACAAAGACAAGACAGAAATACTTATTTTTGGTGCAAAGACTCACAGACAGAGAATTGCAGCTCATCTCAGCTCTCTGTCTCTGGAGTGCAAACGTGAAGCTAGAAATCTTGGTGTAATCATAGACAGTGATCTAAATTTTAAGAGCCACATCAATTATCTCACAAGATCAGCCTTCTACCATCTTAAAAATATTTCAAAACTAAGGGGTTTTCTATCAATCTCAGACTGTGAGAAACTAATCCATGCATTTATAACAAGTAGACTTAGACTACTGCAATGGACTATTCACCAGCCTCCCAAAATCAGTTGTGCGCCAACTACAGTTAATTCAAAATGCGGCAGCACATGTTCTCACCAGAACTAAAAAGTATGAGCACATTACACCTGTTCTTAGATCTCTGCATTGGCTCCCCATCAAAGCTAGAATTGATTTTAAAATTATTTTGATTGCATACAAAGCACTAAATGGCCTTGCACCACACTATGTAAAAGACATGTTAATTCCTTACAGACCAGCAAGAACTCTCAGGTCCAATGACAGTGGTCTTTTAATCATCCCTCATGCTAGGTCTAGAACAGGGGAAGCTGCATTTTCTATTTATGCCCCAAGTAGATGGAACGCCCTGCCTGAGGACCTGAGAGAGGCCCCCATACTGGACACATTTAAAAGAAGGTTGAAAACCTTACTTTTTAAAACAGGCTACAGCTAAATTCATAGTGTGTGTGTGAGTGTTTTATATATTTTTATATATTCTGCTCTGTTGTTACTTTTGATTAATCAGTGTTTATGGCACTTTTTTTTTTCATTTCATGCACTTGTGTACATGAAATGTAAACTAAATATTGTTTTCCCCCAGCCCACAGCAGTGCAACACAAAGACAAAAACACATATCCAAAAAACAAAAAAAAACCTACCAAAACACATATGGCCATTATATCTTAAAAAAAAGGAGTGAACACCAGGATGACTGTCGGAACTGTCAGTCTGCATGGGCTAGCAGTTAGCTTAGCCTGTCCCGCTTCCATGTCCTGTCAGACCACCCTCGGTGTTTCCTCCTTGGGTGTAGCTCCAGGCAGGGCTGTTGTCCCCGGGCCCACCGGATGCAGCAGACCAAGCTCCTCCAGCCGATCCAATGCTAGCTCTCCCAGCCAGACACCTTGACCCACCTCCCCGCACTCCACACAATGACACCAAAAACACAGTCAACGCTAGGCGAGGCCACCGCTAGACCACCCTCGCCGTTATCGAAACTGCCGTTCTGCATGGGCTAGCAGTTAGCTTAGCCTGCCCTGATTCCGCATCTTGTCAGACTGCCCTTGGTGTTACTTCCTCGGTCGCAGCTCCAGGCAGGGCCGTGGTCCCTGGGCCCACAGGATGCAGCAGACCAAGCTCTCCCAACCCATCCAGCGCCAGCTCTCCCAGCCATCAAACGAAGACACAAACTTGGACGCAGACATGGACAAAGACACTGCATGGACGGTACTGACTGAGGCCGCCACAAATGTAAGCTCGCGCCGCCATCTTCACAAACTGGTATTCGGTGAGGCCGCTGCAAACGTGAATTCGTGCCACCATCATCCCACACTAGAATCGGGATGATTTGATGAACATGATGAAGTTTTTAAACGTTAGGTCCTTAATTTTTTTAAGACTGCTCAGCATCCTGAAACTGGTGTTGACATCGTACACTCCGATGCCGCTACGCCTGGATAAAATGACAGAAACACCTCCTTTGTTGCAAAATGAATGCGGTCAGAAGGACGCCTGAACCTTATACAGGTCCAGTGATCTGTATCTCACTGTGTTTGCTCGCCGGCGTGTCAGTGTGCAGTGAAATAGCTCCCTTATATTTCCTGCCTGTGTTGACGCGTCATCCAGCTTTCCATCTGCATGTTTTCAGAATTAAATCTAAACCTGTGTCAGTCGTCTCTTTTTTTTTTAGAGCTGACCATGGAACCAAACGGCGCTCTATTAACACCGGAGGACTCTGGGTAAATGTAAACACAGATGCCAAAGTGTCCGCCCCATTTTATCCTTGATGGGGGGGGGGGGACAAAAACTGCGTATTTTGTGAAAAAGCACCATCACTGTTTTGATTCGATGGCTGGTGCGGTGGCTCGGGGGCCGGTTTGGAGATGTGGTGAGGAGATAACACGGCAGAAGGTTTATACATTTTTCTAATCCCCTCCTGGCCAAAGATAAACACTGGACCCTGTTAGTTTAGTCTTGGGGGCACAATAGTATGTAGGAACGTGTGAACGGGCACATTAGCTGAGGCTCGGACAGAGGTGAAAGCAAGTGCACGTCTCCATAAAGACGAGATGGGGGGGGGTCTGGGTGGGGGGGGGGTCAGGGTGTGTTAATGCATCACACCTTAGTGTGAAAAGATGGTTGGAGTTTTGTTTGAGAGGCTGATGAAGGATGTGTATTTCTAAAACGCAAGGTTTTCACCTATACATCTTCCTCTCGCTCTCTTTTTTTCCCTCCTTCATGCTTTTCTCTCTCATTTTGTCCTTTAGGGATTCTGCCTCTCGCTCCTTAGTGGCCGTCTCAACTCCTCCTCATAAACCATGTAAACCTCCATCCATCCTGCTGCCAAACCTGCTCGCTTCTCTCCTCTATCACTTTATCTCAGTATTCTTGCTCACTTTCATTTCCTTCACCTCTCCCTCAGTCCTTCATATTCTCTTTTTCTTCCATTTACTGCAATATCTCTTCCTCTCCTCTTCTTTTTTTTTTTGTTGGATTTTTCCCACTTTTCCTCCCCAGTTGTATCCGGCCAATTACCCCACTCTTCCGAGTCGTCCTGGTCGCTGCTCCACCCCGTCTGCTGATCCGGAGAGGGCTGCAGACTACCACTTGTCTCCTCCCATACATGTGGAGTCACCTGCTGCTTCTTTTCATCTGACAGTGAGGAGTTTCACCAGGGGGACGTAGCACGTTGGAGGATCATGCTATTCCTCCTACCCCCCCCCCCGAACAGACGCCCTGACCGACCAGAGGAGGTGCTAGTGCAGTGACCAGGACACATGCCCACATCCGGCTTCCCACCCGCAGACACGACCAATTGTGTCTGCAGGGACGCCCGACCAAGCCAGCGGTAACACGGGGATTCGAACCGGCGATCCCCGTGTTGGCAGGCAATGGAATAGGCTGCTCCGTTACCTGGACACCCCACCAGCCACTTCTTTTCACCTGACAGTGAGGAGTTTCACCAGGGGGACGTAGCGCATTGGAGGATCACGCTATTCCCCCCAGTCCCCCCCCTCCCAAACATGCTCCCCGACCGACCAGAGGAGGCGCTAGTGCAGCAGCCAGGACAGGATGCCTGACCAAGCCGGAGGCAACATGGGTATTTGAACCAGCGATCCCCGTGTTGTGGGGCAACGGAGTAGACCGCCACACCACCCGGACATCCTCTCCTCTTCTAGTGCCCACTCAACGTCTTCACGGATATATACGAAGTCCAGTTGCACTTGATTCAACTCCTTTGGATAGTCATGTCAATACATTTCCATCCAAAATGGCATACTGGAAGAACTGTTCCAACAACAACATTGCCAACATGTTGGAGTACAATGAGTGATTATCATGCAAAATAAAACACCAAGTGACAGGACAAAGAAAGCATGGCACCTGTGTTGGTGTATACAAAAGAACTGATTCAAATAGAAAAAAAGACACCATTTGAATCCATGCAAGATAGCTGAGGTAGCAGACAAACAGTTCAAGATGGTTCACTGAAACATGGCAGTCACATATCTGGCTATCATAAAGGCTACTCTCTAAAATCTAAAATCAACATGTTTGCAGATGAAACAACTCAATGTCTGTCTCTCTCTCTGTTTCTTTGCCCTGCAGACTCATTTACCCGCCTGATGACAAGCTGCTGCTGGAGAGGTATGAGAGCCTGCTCTCAGCAGCGTTCCAGACCTTCCTCGCTGGGCGAGCGGCCTCACTTCAAAAAGAAATGAATAATCCTCTGAAACAGATGAAGGCACGTATCTCGAGTCCAGCCTGAGTGGCAGGCAGACACACACACATGATTTCATGCACAAATCAATAGCCTCCAGACAAGCTCATACTCACACACACACACACACAAACACACACACACACACACACACACATATATATATATATATATATATATATATACTCATACATGAAAACATATTTTTGAAGACATGCACACAACTTTGAAATTTGTAGACGTCATACATGTGCACACACACACACACACACACACACACACACACACTGATGAACACACAAATCAAATAACTTTGGACAACTTGCGCACACACACGCACAAGATGCAGATATTCATGCAAAACAGCAACTTGTGGAGTACAAACACACACACACACGCACTAAAACAAAGTAGAAAGGTAAACAAATAATGCAGGAAACCTTCTGCAGTCTGTGAATTTTCTCTCCGGTTCAGTGTCTTTCGTACCCTCTCTCTCTCCCTCTCCCTCCCTCTTACTCTCTCTGTCTCAATCGGTCACTGAGTCTCTCTCTTTCTCCAGAAACATTTATCTATCTGAGATCATTAGGTTGTGTTTGCTCAGAGAAAGTTGAATCAGTTCATCTGGACACAGCGTTTACTGAGAAACGTTTCATCACTCATCTAAGTGATGTCTTCAGTCTCAGCTGACTGCAGGTATCCCACCCTTATAAACAATACAGTGGCATAACGACCCAAACCAACGAACTGTTTCATGTGCAAATAGGCATGACCATTAATCTGAGTTACAATGGCCATGTGTACTGTTTGTAACCTGCACGACAGGGGAATGGGCCTATGCTTGCGCAGGGACAGTTTACAGTCTAATGTCTAAGTTCAGTGGAGATTGGTGTAGGTTTTTTTCTAGACCGGATTCTAGTACTCACCCCAAAGACAACACACACACTCGTGGGTATAGTTTACAATAAAAAACCCAATTTATTTCAACAGTTCAAAGTAAAGTTATTTCAATATCAATACTAAATTAGATGTGTTATATATATATATATTTTACTCTATTATACTTTTTAAAAGTTCTTCCTAATATTCTATTTATTGTCTATATCTATCAATATTCTATTTTATACCCTTCTAATATATTACTTATGCAGCCATATTCTACACTAACAAATTAAAGAAAATAATCCAAAATAAAGTATGAGTGCACTCAAAGAAAATAATAAAGAAAAGAAAAGGGGGAATGATTCAGTCTTCCAATCTGTGCAAGGTGCAATGTCCAGATCCTACCACAATCACAGGGGCAAGTTAATGTAGAGGCGATGATGATGAATCCAAATCCAGGGCGATGATGGGGGCAATCCAAAGGGGGTATCCAAGGGTTCCAAAAGGGTGTAGCAAGGGGGGTTGTTCGGGGTACTAAAAAACCAGTCAGCAGCGTACAAAACACAAGAGAAAAGAGTCTTCCTTCTTCCTTCAACGGGAGATCATCTGTCAAGGAAGCTTCGTGGGAGGGATCTTTTTTGTCGTAGTTCAAATGTCCTGTAGCTCAAATATCCGTAGTTCAAATATCAATAATTCAGGTATCCATAGTCAAAGTTGTCCGTATTTCTAAATATCCGTATTTCTCTTCTCTATTGTCGACGGTTGTTTGCATGGTTTAAACTCTGTAGCTCGTGTGCCTCCTAGAGGCTACTCGTGGAACTTACATACGTCACAGGGTACATGTAATCATGTGGGTTACATGTTCATAGAGGATTGGGGAAAGTTTGCAATCACAGCATTGTAGGATGGTGACAGATGTCTCTTAGCCCCCCCCCCCCCCGTTCAGGCATTGCAGTCAATTGCTTTTTTTTGTATTGTTAGTATCAATGTGTATTGGCCTAATTCTGCCCTGCATGCATCATTCTCTCCATCCATTACTCTGTCCATCCACATCTCTCTCTTTTTTTTCTTTTGGATTTTCTCCCGTTTTTCCCCCCAATTGTACTTGGTCAATTACCCCACTCTTCCGAGCCATCCCAGTCGCTGCTTCACCCCCTCTGCTCATCTGGGGAGGGCTTCAGACTACCACATACCTCCTCCGATACATGCGGAGTCACCAGCCGCTTCTTTTCACCTGACAGTGAGGGGTTTCACCAGGGGGACGTAGCATGTGGGAGGATCACAGTATTCCCACCACTTCCCCCTACCCCCTGAACAGGTACCCCGACTGACCAGAGGAGGCGCTAGTGCAGCGACCAGGACACATAGCCACATCTGGCTTCCCACCCGCAGACACGGCCAATTGTGTCTGTAGGGACGCCCGACCAAACCAGAGGTAACACGGGGATTTAAACTTGTGATCCCCATGTTGGGATCGTCTGTTTAGTTTCCATCCCTGAACTGAGGGGGCTAAGAGTACATCTGTCACCATCTTATAACGCTGTGTTTGCAAACATTCCCCCAATCCTCTGTGAATAGTACACATGGCCATTGTAGACCTTAAAAGTCTAGATAATATTGTTAGGCAGCTCAGGTTGTCCACCTGCTGCTTGGATCCTCTCCCTGCCAAATTCTTTAAAATGTTTTTAATTGCTTAGCACACGATGTTTTAGAAATTATTAACTACTCTCTTCAGGCAGGTATATTTCCTACAGCACCTAAGACAATTGTCATCAAACCACTTCTATGGGAAGAGTAATCTTGATGCGACAGTTATTGCCAACTACAGGCCCATCTCCAACTTACCATTCCTCAGCAAAATCCTTGAAAAAAACAGTTTATTCTCAAGTTAATAACTATTTAATATCTAACAACCTTCTAGGCATTTATCAATCAGGTTTTCGTCTCACCATAGCACAAAAACAGCACTTATCAATATTATGAACGATCTGCATATGAACACAGATTCTAATAAATTGTCTGTTCTTGTGCTCTTGGATCTCAGTGCTGCCTTTGACACTGTTGATCATGATATTTTGCTAGAGAGATTAGAAAAATGGGTCAGCCTTTCTGGGCCGGTTCTCAACTGGTTTAGAACATACCTTCAGGACAGGCAGTTCTTGGTGTCTACTGGAGAGTTTTCCCAAGACAAAGTGGGTATAATGTGTGGGGTACCCCAAGGTTCGATTCTTGGACCACTACTATTCAATCTCTATATGCTCCCACTTGCACATGTTATACAGACACACAAAATAAATTACCATAATTATACAGAGGATTCACAACTGTATCCCTATATTCCTATCTCCTGATGACCTAGATCCCATACATTCCCTAATTCAGTGTATTGATGATATTAATCTATGGATGTCAGATAACTTTTTACAACTGAACAAAGACAAGACAGAAATACTTATTTTTGGTGCAAAGACTCACAGACAGAGAATTGCAGCTCATCTCAGCTCTCTGTCTCTGGAGTGCAAACGTGAAGCTAGAAATCTTGGTGTAATCATAGACAGTGATCTAAATTTTAAGAGCCACATCAATTATCTCACAAGATCAGCCTTCTACCATCTTAAAAATATTTCAAAACTAAGGGGTTTTCTATCAATCTCAGACTGTGAGAAACTAATCCATGCATTTATAACAAGTAGACTTAGACTACTGCAATGGACTATTCACCAGCCTCCCAAAATCAGTTGTGCGCCAACTACAGTTAATTCAAAATGCGGCAGCACATGTTCTCACCAGAACTAAAAAGTATGAGCACATTACACCTGTTCTTAGATCTCTGCATTGGCTCCCCATCAAAGCTAGAATTGATTTTAAAATTATTTTGATTGCATACAAAGCACTAAATGGCCTTGCACCACACTATGTAAAAGACATGTTAATTCCTTACAGACCAGCAAGAACTCTCAGGTCCAATGACAGTGGTCTTTTAATCATCCCTCATGCTAGGTCTAGAACAGGGGAAGCTGCATTTTCTATTTATGCCCCAAGTAGATGGAACGCCCTGCCTGAGGACCTGAGAGAGGCCCCCATACTGGACACATTTAAAAGAAGGTTGAAAACCTTACTTTTTAAAACAGGCTACAGCTAAATTCATAGTGTGTGTGTGAGTGTTTTATATATTTTTATATATTCTGCTCTGTTGTTACTTTTGATTAATCAGTGTTTATGGCACTTTTATTTATTTTACTAACTCAGTTTTAAACTTGTCTGTACTTTTATAAAATTTGCTGGTATTTTCATTTTCATTTTATTTTTTGTGAGGGGGGGGTTAATGATTTTATTGTTTATTGTATGAAGCACTTTGTGTTAGATTTGTTTTTATGAAAAGTGCTATCCAAATAAAATCTGATTGATTGATTGATTGTAACTCTAGTTAATGGTCACGCCCATATTTGCATATGAAACCGATCATTGGTTTCGGTCGTTATGCCACTGTATTGTTTATAAGGGTGGGGATACCTGCAGTCAGTTGAGACTGAAGAGGTCACTTAGATGAGTGATGAAGCGTTTCTCTCAATAAATGTTGTGTCCAGATGAACTGATTCAACTTTCTTTGATTTTTTTTCACCTGATTATTGAGCAGGTATAAAGACATCTGTACTTGTTCCTCTCAGTTTACGGGCTCTCTCTCTGCTCTCTCTCTTTCTCTGTCTTTCTCTGTCTCTCTCTCTCTCCTCGCTCTTTCTCGACCCTCAAAGTCCTCTTCTGCATGTCTTTCTCTCAATATCTCCTTCTCCGCCTCCCCCTTATTGAGTTATTTCCTCTCAGTTTGCTGTGGCTCTGTTGATTCCACTTGCGTGCTCTCTTTAAATATATGTTGGAGAGGCTTTTTTAAAGTCGATGAGCTGTGCCCCGCAAATCGAATAATAATTTGCAGTTTGCCTTGGATGATTTCTTCACAGCTTCTCTCTTACTGTGACAGGGCCACTGCAGATTTCAGCATACACACATGCTATTCCCCACAAAAGTACAAATACACACAAGTGCTCTCACACACACACACACACACACACACACACACACACACACACACACACACACACACACACACACACACACACACACACAACCAAATGCCTCCTATAGCCGTACTTTGGAGATATCTGCATGTGAAGCCATTGTACGTATATGAATGCCAAATCCTCTCTGGTACCAGGAGGAACGTGACTTCAACTAGCTTTGAACGTAAGGGCCCAGACACACCAAACTGATATCGGAGAACTAATGGCGATGAAGGCAGACTGTTGCGTCGCCTCAGATCGCCTGTGTTTGGGCCAAAAAGTAGCACTTGAAGACATCACAAAGACTACAGCCAACGGCCAACTCGCATGTACGTTTTGTGCCTGCGTGAGTGGAAAAATTCTTGAAAGACAAAAATTAGACAAGCCTTCTGTGTGTGGCCTCTTGACTTCATCGTTTGCTTGCTTTCGTAACTTCAGGGGGACGAGCCTCCCACGTAGCATGTGGGAGGCTCATGCTATTCCCCCCAGTAGCCCCTTCCCCCCGACTAGGCGCCTCGACCAACCAGAGGAGGCGCTAGTGCAGTGACCAGGACACATACCCACATCCGGCTTCCCACCCGCGGACATGGCCAATTGTGTCTTTAGGGACGTCCGACCAAGCTGGAGGTAACACGGGGATTCGAACTGGCGATCCCTGTGTTGGGAGGCAACGGAATAGACTGGTACGCTACCTGGACACCCCAAGAGTTGGATTTCAATACTGTGTGGGGTTTCAGGCATGAGTAAGAAATGGCAGAGAAAAGTGTGAAGCGGTTAAGTAAGGGGAAGAGGAGGATGTAAGAAGCCGGTATTCACAAGCACCGTTGAAAGATTTTGAGGTACCAAGACAGGCGGTGCGAGGTAGAGAGCGGGTTTGTCTTGATCCTGTCCACCACCCCTCGCCCACCCCATCCCTATTTCTCGATACCGATTCTATTTCTTTGTAAACCACTTTATGATGAAGTGGTTTGGTTGAAAAAAAAAGCTCTCTAAATCAACTACCAGACTTGACTTTATGTCCCTAAAAATAAAAAAGCACCTGAAAGAAACCATTTGGTGTCAATGAGGTCAGCTGAGCAATTGAAAACAAATCAACTAAACAAAGAGACAGAGAGAAGGGCATTGTGGGATATAAAGTCACAGGGTGGGAGGCAGAGTAGACACAAGGGGAAAATGTAGATGAAACAATAAAAGTGAAACAGCTTCACAGTTCCCCACAGTGGCAATAATCTGATCCACATCTGGGTTACTAGCCATTAATGAAGATGCCATATTAAAGTGTTTCGCTCATCGTCCGTTGTCCTTTCTGTGGAATCGAGGCTAATGAGGATTTCATATGACCACTTCATTGTCTGGGTCACCAGAAGCACAGAGGGGTGGATTTTTCATTGTGCATCAAGGTTCAATTCAATTCAACTTTATTGTCGTTGTAGAATGTAAAAATTCAACAAAAAGATGTCTGTGAGCTCCCAGAATGTAACATAAGCTAAGAGCTACACTATAGAAGGCTATAATGAATATGATATCTCTAGCTATAGAAAAAGGACAGTGTGCAAATAGGTGACGTGCAAATGGAGTTCAAATGTTAGAC
Source organism: Lampris incognitus (assembly GCF_029633865.1). Lineage (NCBI taxonomy): Eukaryota > Metazoa > Chordata > Actinopteri > Lampriformes > Lampridae > Lampris > Lampris incognitus. The sequence goes on along the minus strand of NC_079213.1, from coordinate 102,148,495 downwards.
TGGCATTGTGGGACTTTATGATTCAACTCATTCTTCCTGGAAGGCTCCATGAACAGCTGTAATCACAGTCCAAGGACTACCTCTGTTAACTTGTATGCCAGTATGTGAAGCATGTAACATGGTGTGTTTATGTTGCCAAAAAGTAATGTATGTATGTGTTAGATCAGCAAATACACTGCTTACATCAATATGATTTCCATCATATGGCGTAGGGAGATGCATATATCTGGTTAGAATTGCTAAGAATTTATTTTTGTCTGTTTTTATTTTGTGTTTTTTTTGGGGGGGGCGTTATTCCCTCTTTTTCTCCCCGGTTGTATCCGGCCAATTACCCAGCTCTTACGAGCCGCCCGGGTTGCTGCTCCACTCCCTCTGCTGATTCGGGGAAGGCTGCAGACTACCACATGCCTCCTCTGATACATGTGAAGTTACCAGCCGCTTAATTTCACCTGACAGTGAGGAGTTTCCCCAGGGGGACATAGCGTGTGGGAGGATCATGCTATTCCCCCCAGTTCCCCCGAACAGGCACCCCGACACAACAGACCAGAAGAAGCACTAGTGTAGTGACCAGGACACATACCCACATCCAGCTTCCCACCCACAGACACAGCCAATTGTGTCTGTAGGGATGCCCGATGAAGCCAGAAGTAACACAGGGATTTGAACCGGCAATCTCCGTGTTGGTAGGCAACGGAATAGACCGCTACACTACCCAGGTGCCCCTCTTTGTCTATGTTTTTAATGTTTGTTTTTTTTTGTGTGTCTTTTTTTCTAATGTTTTTGAAAGCATAGACAGTTGAATTATGATAGATTTTGTAATCATATCATCAGATCTGTGGCCCTATGTTTTGGACACTCGGGTGAAGAGAGGAGCAGAGCTGTCAACTGATCACTACCTGGTGGTGAGTTGGATCAGATGGTGGGCAAGGCTGCCTGACAGACCTGGCAAACCCAAACATGTAGTGAGGGTGAACTGGGAACGTCTGGTGGAGGCCCCGGCCCATGAGGTCTTCAACTCCCACCTCCGGAAGAAGTTCTCGTGTATCCCGAGGGAGGCTGTGTACATGGAGTCTGAGTGGGCCATATTCAAAGCCTCCATTGCAGATGCGGCAGGTAGGAGCTGTGGTCATAAAGTCATCGGTGCCCTTCAAGGTTGCAACATAAGAACCTGCTGGTGCTGGTGACGGAAGCCGTCAGGCTGAAGAAGGAGGCCTTTCAGGCTTGGTTGGCCCAGGGGTCTCCTGAAGCAGCAGACCGGTACCAGGAGATCAGAAGGGCTGCGGCTTCGGCGGTCATGGAAGCAAAAACTCGAGTTGGGGTGAGGCTATTGAGGAGGATTTTAATTTGGCCTCAAGGAAGTTCTGGCAAATGTTCTGGCTACTCAGGAAGGGGAAGCAGGGCTTGACTCAGGCTGTGTTCAGCCGGGGAGGGGAACGGCTGACCTGGACTGGAGATGTTGTCGGGCTGTGGAAAGAACATTTTGAGGAGCTCCTGAACCAGGCTAACATGTCCTCAGTGGAGGAGGTAGAGTCTGAAGACTCAGGGGAAGCCCCACCCATATCCCTGGCAGAGGTCTCCGGGGTAGTTAAGAAGGAGGAGATTCGCCCTGAGATGCTGAAGGCTCTGGACATTGTTGGGCTGTCTTGGCTGACACGCCTCTTCAGTGTCATGTGGAGGTCAGGGACAGTACCTGTGAAGTGGCAGACTGGGGATGGTGGTTCCCATAGTTAAAAAAGGGGACCGGAGGGTGTCCTCCAATTATTTAGGCATCACACTGCTCAGCCTCCCTGGGGAAGTCTACTGTAGGGTGTTGGAAAGGAGGCTCCAACCGATTGTTGAACCTCGGATCCAGGAGGAACAATGCGGATTCTGTCCTGGCCGTGGAACAACGGACCAACTCTTTACCCTTCCGGAAGTGCTGAGGGAGGCATGGGAGTTTGACCAGCCAGTCTACATGTGTTTTGTGGACTTGGAGAAGGCTTATGACCATGTACCTGGGGCACTCTGTGAGGGGTACTGCGGGAGTATGTGGTACCGGTGCAGTTGGTACAAGCCATCCAGTCCTTGTATAACCAAAGTGAGAGCTGTGTCTGCATTCTTGGCACAAAGTCAAACACGTTTTCGATGGGTGTTGGACTCCACCAAGGGTTTTCCGTTGTCTCCGATGCTGTTTGTGATATTCATGTACAGGATCTCAGGGCGCAGTCAAGGTGAGGAGTGTGTCCATTTTGGGAACCTCAGAATTGCATGTCTGCTCTGTGACCATCTAAACAGTCATGGTTTTGATTGAAATGTATGTTCCCTGCCTGCATTCAGATGTTGAAGACTGGAGAGGATGAGGGAAGGAGAGAGCGAGAGAGAGAGAGAAAGAGAGAGAGAGACAGAGAGCAAGGGGGCTTGGAGTTCTATAGGTACATGTTGCTCAGGTCTATATGAGTGCAGCAATGTGAGGTTTGCATGGCAGGCTGCTCAGGTCAGCGTCAGGATCTCAAACTGTGCCAGGTTCACTTTGACACACACACACACACACACACACACACACACACACACACACACACACACACACACACACACACACACACACACACGTGTCTATATATATAAAACTTTGTTAAAAGAAACACTCAATGGTAGGGAAAGTGCTCAGCATATAAGGAGCAAAATAATCCAATGAGTCAAGTAAATTCTTTATGAGACAGTACAAGCTTGTTTCATGCCATAAGCAAGGATGGTTGCATATGGCATGAAACAGGTTTGTACTGTCTCATAAAGAATTTACTTGACTCACTGGATTATATATATATATGTGTACGTGCACAGTATATACTAAGCACATAAGGCAATGGTTTGGAAAATCAAACTTATGCCCTCACAAATGTGCATATACCTACTTATACACAATGTGGCAGGGAAGCAAAAAGTCTTTCACACAAACAGATATGTCAATATATGTGTGGTACATGTACACACACACACACACACACACACACACACACACACTAACAGAGCCAATGGCACGGTGACCTTTGAGTGCACCACAGAAAGCAGCTTGATGGGCAATCTTTGGGAGAACAATCGCTTTTCATGTGTGTTTGAGCTGCAAGTGGGAGTTTGTTCTGCCCTGACCACAAAACAACATTAATCACCTTTGCCTGCTTTTCAGTCCAGGCCAAATGGCCAGGGCCCCAGCATACCGGCTGCAGCCGGAGCGCTGCCCGTTCCAAACTCACCCTCTGTCAGGGCTGCCAATGAGCAACGCATGTTCAGCCAGGGCCCCTTTTTTTTTACTGGCCCCCAGATATGGCACAGACGCCGAGGCCACAGCAAAGTGAAACTTTTTCATCTACCGCCCTCTTTATTTTTCATCCCCCAAACCATTGGAGTTTGTCCTCTGTCTTCTCCAGCCTGGTTTTAATTTCAAAGGAGACCTAATGGAACACCGTTGAAGATCTAATGGCCCCATTCGCTGAGCTGATGACACCGTTTCTCATCTGTGTGCTTTCTCCGTTTCTCTGCTTGTCTTCTCCCAGGAGGAGGACATCCTGGACCTGCTGGAGCAGTGCGAGCTGGACGACGAGAGGCTGATGGGCAAATCCTCCAGACAACGCGGCCCCAAGGTGGGTGAGAGAGCGAGAGAGAGAATGGAGGAGAGAGAGAGAGAGATAAAGAGGGAGGAGATGAGAGAACGAGAGAGTGGAGGGAGAAAGGGGGCCAAATGCCTCCGGGGAATGAAGGTGTGGGGGGGATGGGGGAGATGGGGATGAAATGGAAAGGAGAGTGTCAGCAAAAGAGAGAGAGAGGGGGGAGGTACTGTAGGGCAGATGCCTGCAGCAAATGCACAGAGAATGCAGGACGTCACTGAGAGAAAGAAAGAGGTGTGTGTGTGTGGGGAGGGTGGGGGGTGGTGAAAATGAAAAGAATCAGAAAGAGAGAGAGAGAGTTCCAAAAGATAATACCTAACTCCCTTAGGAGACAGCTGTAAGGCTGCCTTCCTCTGTCTGTCTCTTTCTCTCTTCTCTCTCTCACTTTCTCTGTCTCTGTCTCTCTCTCTCTCTCTCTTACTTTCTATCTCTCTGTCTTGCTGTCTGTCTCTCTCACTCAGGCTGTCACATACACCTAGACGTCCAATTCGATTTCCCACGACAGATCATTGCCCCCCCCCCCCCCCCACACACACACACACCTCTCTTTCTTCCTGGTCCATGGCTCACTCTGGCACTAAATTGGCTGGAACAGTCAGAGCTGCGTTAGTGCAGTTCAGCGCCGCATTAGAAGTGATGCTGAGGTCTCAACAAGGACTTACTCGCTCCAAATCACTGTTGTCCAAATTAATTTGGTCCCCGTCAGTGTGTGTGTGTGTGTGTGTGTGTGTGTGTGTGTGTGTGTGTGTGTGTGGGGAGAGAACATAGGATGGAGAGCAAGAGTGCGGGGAAGTGAAAGCTCTGATGGAGTGAGTCGCTCCTCGGGGTGCAGTACTCACAAGCCATCTGGTGAGAGTCAAACAAACGAGTGAACGACAACGAGGAGGGAGAAGTGGAGGGAAGTGATTAGAGTGAGAGAGAATGAGAGGGTTTCGAAGGAAGGGATTGCCGAGGTTATCACTGAGCAAATGTTACGAAGACGAGAAAGAGAGAGATAGAAAAGAGAGGGAAGGAAGGTAGAGGGAAGGAACTGAATGGTGAATGTGGAGAGTAGAGGTGAAGAGAAAGCGATCTTCATCCTCTTCGATTTTCATCTGCAGTCATTTGTTTTTCCTGATGTCCTCCACCCCCACAACTCCCCTCTCTCTCCATACTTCACAGCTCCCCTTTTCTGTGCTGCTAACACTTCTCTATTTCTCTCGCTCACGCTCTTTCCCTCACGCTGTCTCTATCCCACATTCTCTCTCTCTCGCTCTCTCTCTCGCTCTCTCTCTTTCGCTCACTATCACTCAAATTCAAACTCAAATGGTTTTATTGGAGGGTGGCACAGTGACACAGTGGTTAGCGCGGTCGCCTCACAGCAAGAGGGTCCTGGGTTCAAGCCCCGGGGTAGTCCAACCTTGGGGCTCATCCCGGGTCATCCTCTGTGTGGAGTTTGCATCTTTTGCCCATGTCTGTTTAGGTTTCCTCCGGGTGCTCCGGTTTCCTCCCACAGTCCAAAGACATGTAGGTCAGGTGAATCGGCCGTACTAAATTGTCCCTAGGTGTATACGTGTGTGTGTGTGAGCCCTGTGATGGCCTGGTGGCCTGTCCAGGGTGTCTCCCCCACCTGCCGCCCAATGGCTGCTAGGATAGGCTCCAGCATCCCCGCAACCCAGGATAATGGATAATGGATAGAGGATGGCTTCATTGGCATGACATAACACAGTACATATTGCAAAAGAAAGTGTTTAAACATTGAAAACCGAAACATGAATTAGAAAACATATTATATCAAATAAATAAACAACAGCAAAAGAAACAGCACAGCAAAGAAACATGGTACAAAACAAATGAGGTGTCGTCAGACGTAACAGCAGTAAGGTGTGTCAGGTGGCGTCCCTCAGCAACACAGACTGCTGCTGACCTGCAGCTCTCTGGTGGGACTGCTAGTTTGTCTTCTGCTAATAGGTTAAGAAACCCTATTGTTGTTAATTGGAATTGTTTAAAACATGCTTCTGTAAGAAGTTTATACTTTTCCCATGTGGTGAGGAGGTGTAGCTTTGTTTCCACCTCTCTGACAGCACAGCCTTTGCTCTGCAAGTCTTCCTATGTCTCCCTTTTCTATAGCAGGCCTCTGCCCCCTCAGTCCGCACAAAGTCACGGTTCTCTTTAGTAGATGATCAGTCACCATGCTCACATCCTCTGCTATGGTGTACTGCCCATTTAGAGCCAGACAGCACTGCATTTTGCTCTGTGTTTTTGTTTGTGTTTGCCAATAGGTGATGCAGTTTGGTTTTAACTCTTTTATAATTTGATTGGGGCGGCACAGTGGTGCAGTGTGGTAGCACGGTTGCCTCACAGCAAGAAGGTTCTGGGTTTGAGCCCCGGGGTAGTCCAACCTTGGGGGTCGTCCCAGGGCATCCTCTTTGTGGAGTTTGCATGTTCTGTCTGTGTCTGCGTGGGTTTCATCCGGGTGCCCTGATTTCCTCCCACAGTCCAAAGACAGGTAGGTCAGGTGAATCGGCCATACTAAATTGCCTGTAGGTATGCATGTGTGTGTGTGGGAGGGTGAGGGTGTGTGTGTGTGTGTGTGTGTGTATGTGTATCAGCCCTGTGTGATGGCCTGGCGGCCTGTCCAGGGTGTCTCCCCGCCTGCCACCCAATGACTGCTGGGATAAGCTCCAGCATCCCCGCAACCCTGAGAGGAGGATAAGCGGTTCAGAAAATTGATGGGTGGATAATTTGATTGGAGTCTGATTGGTGATGTGTTCTGTTCCTGAGATGTGTTCATGGAGCAGGTTTGTGGTCTCAGCCTCAGGACCAGTTGGGTAAGGGGGTTCCTATTACTCCTCAGCTCTTGGCATTGCAGGGCTTGGTGATGATACGAGAGGAGGTCACTTAGTTTTAGTTGTGTCCAAAAGCTAATTGCTTTTTTTTGTATTGTTAGTATCAGTGGGTATTGACCGAATTCTGCCCTGCATGCATCACTCTCTCTATCCATTACACTGTCCATCCACGTCTCTCTCTTTTTTTGGGGGGGGGATTTTCCCCCCTTTTTCTCCCCAATTGTACCCGGCCAGTTAACCCCACTCTTCTGAGCCATCCCAGTCGATGCTGCACATCCTCTGCCGATCTGGGTAGGGCTGCAGACTACCACATGCCTCCTCCAATACATGTGGAGTTTGGAGTCACCAGCCGCTTCTGTTCACCTGACAGTGAGGCGTTTCACCAGAGGTACGTAGCGTGTGGGAGGATCATGCTACCCCCCCCCAGTTCCCCCTCCCACCTGAACAGGCATCCCGACTGACCAGAGGAGGCGCTAGTGCAGCAACCAGAACACATACCCACATCCGGCTTCCCACCCGCAGACACGGCCAATTGTGTCTATAGGGACGCCCGACCAAACCGGAGGTAAAACGGGGACCCCCATGTTGGTAGGCAACAGAAGAGACCGCTACGCTACCCGGACGCCCCATCCACATCTCTCTCTGTCTCTCCCCCAGCCTCTCTCTCTTGCTCTCTCTCGCTCTTTCTTGCCCCCAATATGCACGTTGCCTCCTTAACCCCCCCCCCCCACTGGCAATGATTGTATAAGCCCTGTCATCACTTCCTGCTCATTAATTTGGGTGTGCCCAAGAGCGCTGCCGGGGTGCACAGTGGAATAACAGATGTGTGCATGCTTTATTAATACTAACTATGTGTCCCTTCCAGGCTGTGAAACAGACATTCAATTTAATCAACTTTGTCTTTTTGTATTTCAACTGTGTGTGTGTGTGTGTGTGTGTGTGTGTGTGTGTGTGTGTCTAAATGAATGAGTGAGTGAAGATATTTATAAACTTGTGTGTGTGTGTGTGTGTGTGTGTGTGTGTGTGTGTTTTCATGTGTATGTGTTGCATGTCTGTTTTTGTGTGGTTTTTTTTGTTTGTTGTCTATTTAAGATGAAAACATGATGAATTCATGTGGGGAGGAGGGCAGAGAAGTGCCAAACGTCTGGCCATTGGCGAGGGTTGACACGTCTCGGGTCAACCCTTTAATTACCATTAAGGGTGAACCCAAAATTCACTGTTTCCTTTTTAAGAAATGACACATGCTGTGCCTCTGAGTTCAAATGTTCATGCTTCCTCCTCATCAAATATGAAAAACACACACCAAGTCCTTAATGATAATAATAAGAATAACTTTATTTATATAGCACTTTCCTAAAACAATGTTACAAAGCGCTTTACAAAGAAATAAAACCAGACAAGGCAAAAGTAAGAGTAAAAATAAAAACAGTATGAATAAATAAAAACAAATATCAAACATCTGTAAAAGTGTGCATAAAAAGAAAAGTTTTAAGACAAGAAAACAAAGCTAGAAAGGCTAGATACTTGGTTTGTCTTAGTTTGACAGGAAGAGACTTCCATGGTGTGGGGGCTCTAACAGCAAAAGCCCGATCACTCTTTGTGACAAACCGAGATCTGGAAATAATCAGCAGGGCTCCACCTGCAGATCTTGATGGTTGAGAGGGTGTATACCAGGTCAATATGTCAGAAATATATGTGGGAGCAAGACCATTTAAGGCTTTAAAAGTGAGCAATAAAATTTTTAGATCAATACGAAATATAACAGGGAGCCAGTGTAGGGAGGCAAGCACAGGATTGATATGGTTATGCCTCTTTGTCCCGGTAATGAGCTGATCAGCAGCATTTTGTACCAACTGCAGACAGTGGAGGGAGCCCTTGCTGATACCTGAGTAAAGTGCATTACAATAGTCAAGCTGAGAAGAGATAAAAGCATGTACAACTTTTTGCAGATCAGCAATTGATAAAAGTAGCTCTGAGCCCTTTCTTGTTTGCACTTGTGATAGAAAGGTCGGCGGACGAGATCACGCCGGAGTCCCTGTGGACTATGATGTTTGCTGATGACATTGTAATCTTTAGTGAGAGTAGGGAGCAAGTTGAGGTGTGCTTGAAGAGGTTGAGTCATGCACTGGAGAGAGGAGGGATGAAAGTCAGTAGGAGCAAGATGGAATACATATGCGTGAATGAGAGGGAGGACAGCGGACTGGTAAGGATGCACGGAGTAGAGGTGATGAAGGTGTTTAGATTTAAATACTTCGGGTCAACCATTCAAAGTAACAGGGTGTGTGGAAGAGAGGTGAAGAAGAGCGTGCAGGCAGGGTGGAGTGGGTGGAGAAGAGTGTCAGGAGTGATTTGCGACAGAAGGGTACCAGCAATAGTGAAAGGGGAGGTTTACAAGATGGTAGTGAGACCAGCTATGTTGTATGGTTTGGAGACAGTGGTGCTAATGAAAAGACAGGAGTGGAGCTGGAGGTGGCAGAGTTGAAGATGTTAAGATTTTCATTGGGAGTGATGAAAGACGGGGTTAGGAATGAATATATTAGAGGGACAGTGCAGGTTGGATGGTTTGGAGACAAAGCAAGAGAGGCAAGATTGAGATGGTTTGGATATGTGCGGAGGAGAGATACTGGGTATATTGGGAGAAGGATGCTGAATATGGAGCTGCCAGGGAAAAGGATAAGAGGGAGGCCAAAGCGGAGGTTTATGGATGTGGTATGGGAGGACATGCTGGTGGCTGGCGTGACAGAGGAAGATGCAGAGAACAGGAAGAGATGGAAATGGATGATCCGCTGTGGCGACCCCCAACGGGTGCAGCCGAAAGTAATAATAATAGTAGTAGTTGTAGTAGTATCAATTGCTAAAAATGACGTGACTGAGCAACATGTTTGTTTTGATTATTAAAACCAAGGTTAGCATCAAATATTACCCCAAGATTCCTAGCAGCCTATTTGACTACCTGACAGACCACCAAGATTAGTACCAAAAGGGCTGATGTAATTTGGGGGACCAAACAGAATGACCTCAGACTTATCATAATTAAATGTAAAGACATTTTTGGGCATCCAGTATTTAATGTCATAGAGGCAAGTTGTGAGAATTTCTAGGGCGCTAGGATCTGTGGGTTTTAGTGGCATGTATAACTGAGTGTCATCAGCATAAAAATGGTAAAACTCATCGGGATTTTGAATGACCTGGCCAGGGGCAGCATGTATATCAAAAAGAGAAGGAGGCCAATAACTGAGCCTTGAGGGACACCACATCTCATCTGAGCCATATAGGAAGTAGAGTTAACCAGAACAACAGAAACGGTTCTGTTGGTGAGGTAAGAGCATAGATAAACTAAGAACCGAGCCCTTGATGCCAGCCCAAGTCTAAGTGATGTAAGAGGATGTTGTGATCGACTGGGTCAAAGGCAGCATTTAAGTCTAAAAGAACTAAAATCGAGCAGTCACCTCTGTCTGCAGTCAGCATTAGGTCATTAGTGACCTTAACTAGAGCTGTCTCGGTATTATGAAGTACTTCTAGAGCCACACTGGAAACTGTTAAATACACTATTAGTGTTCACAAAAGAAATCAATTGACATGAAATTACTCTCTCCAGAAATTTAGATAGAAAAGACAATTTGGAAATTTTTCTGTAGTTACTTAAGTCTGTAGCTACTTAAGGACAGGGGATCTAAATCAGGTTTCTTCAGCAATGGGTGAACAATGGCATGCTTCAAACTGTCTGGAAAACAACCAAAGGCCAGAGAATTAAGAATTTGCAGAATAACACGGCTAATAGTTGAAAATACCTCGTTGAGCAGCTTAGTGGGAATGATGTCTAAGATGCAGGAGGAGGAGTTCATATTGGAGACTCTACTCTCTAACATTGAAGTTGTAATCAGTTGAAACTGGGTAAAAGAGGCAGAGGTAACATGGGTAATAGAACGAATGCAAGAGCCAGGCTGGATTTGGGGCCTGATATTCGCCACCTTACTTACAAAATGAGTGAGACATTTTTCAGACAACTCAACATTAGGTTCAAAAAAAGAAGTGGAAGGACCATTTATAACTGAATCAATTACCCTAAAGAGAACTTTAGGATTGTGGCTATTTCTTGAAATTAGTTCAGAGAAGTAAGCTGATCTTGCATCCTTAACTGCCTTCTGGTAAATTCACATTTGGTTTTTAAAGGTGTTATGTGCTTATTCGGACTTGTTGACCCTCCATTGTCATTCTGATTTTCTACAGGTCTTCTAAGGGCTCCCGTGTGATTGTTCAGCCAGGGGAGGTTATTTGATTTTTGTTTCCTATTTTTAAACTGTGTAATTTGGTCGTGGATGGATAGGCACTGATCATTGAATGAATTTAACACTGCATCTGGATTGCGTGGGATATAGAGGGATAAAAGGATGATGAATTAAAAGCATCACAGAATTTAACTGCAGAGCTAGCGTTGAGAATGCGAGAGGGTGTTTTAGGTTAGTCACTAGGAATAGCGAGCTGTAGTGGGACTTTAAATGACAGCTTTAGCTGTAGAGACCAAAACCGTTTTTTTGTTTTGTTTTTTTTGTACCATGCTGTAAACATTTTTATTTCTGTTTGGTATTTTAACATGGCGGTCTAATGGGATTGACTCACTTTTTGAGCCAGCATCAAGTGGACATTCAAGAAACTGCAGTTTTTGGCCCTTTTGGCACAGCTTCATTTTTCAGCTCCAGAGGTTGCCGCTTGGTGTGAACGTGTTTGTGAGTGTGTAAACACGTGCTTTTGTCTAAACACACACGTACATATATGCAAACCATTTCACCTCTAGGTCTCCCAGCGACAGATGGTAATTGGTGGAGGGTGAAGGGAGGTTGAAGGGGTGCATCTGATGGAGCTGATATTAGTTCACCACCATCTTGTTTATGCGGGTGTGTGCATGAATGTTTGTGTGTGTGTGTGTGTGTTTGTGTGTGTGTGTGTGTCCCCGTTTGTGTATTTTTGTCATTCTCGTTTGTTCATCTGACATGTTTTCCTCAAAGTGTCTGTAACTCCCCAGTGTGTGTGCATGTGTGTACATGTGTCTACCGTATATAGGTACGGCTATATGTGTGTACTCTGTACTCTGCCTACGTATTTTTGATCCGCAGCCTGTGTGTTTCCCCATTGTATATCCTGGGTATGTGTGTATTCGGGTCTCCTATATGTCATTTGTGCGCGTATGTGTGTGCACACTTTTCTATTCTTCTGCAACGTTGCCTTCTTTGGACAATTATGAAAGTCTACTGAAAACCTACCTCTTTACTAAGGCTTATAGTCTATAGTCTTTATCTTTGTTTTAGTCTTTTTTTTGTGCATATCTAGTGTAAAGCATCCTTGGGTTCCTTGAAAGGCAATATACAAAACTAAGTTGTTGTTGTTGTGCCTCGTTTTCCTCTTTCTTGTGTATGTGTGTGAGCTTGTACATAGTTTTTGTGCAATATGGGTGTGTATCTTATTGCTATTTTTGTGTTTTGGTCATGTATATGGATTTATGTGTGTCTATGCAAGTGTGTGTTTGTGTGTGTCTTAGGTGGCATAAATATTTGTGTATCATACGTGTCATCACCATTAGTGTGTGTGTGTGTGTGTGTGTGTGTGTATGTGTGTGTGTGTGTCTTAGGTGCCATAGATATTTGTGTATCATGTGTCATTTTGGTGGCATGGTGGCGCAGTGGTTAGTGCGGTCCCCTCATAGCAAGAAGGTCCTGGGTTCGAGCCCCGGGGTAGTCCAACCTTGGGGGTCGTCCCAGGTTGTCCTCTGTGTGGAGTTTGCATGTTCTCCCCATGTCTGCATGGGTTTCCTCTGAGTGCACCGGTTTCCTCCCACAGTTCAAAGACATGTAGCTCAGGTGAATCAGCCGTACCAAATTGTCCCTAGGTGTGTGTGTGTGTGTGCGTGTGTGTCCTGTGATAGCCTGGCGACATGTCCAGGGTGTCTCCCTTCCTGCTGCCCAATGACTGCTGGGATAGGCTCCAGCATCCCCACGACTCCGAGAGCAGGATAAGCGGTTCGGATAATGGATGGATGGATGTGTTATCTCGGCGGCAAGGTGGCGCAGTGGTTAGTGCAGTTGCCTCACAGCAAGGAGGTCCTGGGTTTGAGCCCTGGGGTAGTCCAACCTTGGTGGTCATCCCGGGTCATCCTGTGTGGAGTTTGCATGTTCTCCCTGTGGGTTTCCTCCGGGTGCATGCGTTTCCTCCACCAGTCCAAAGACATGTAGGTCAGGTGAATCAGCCATACTAAATTGTCCTTAGGTGTGAATATGTGTGTGTGTGTGTGTGTGTGTGTGTGTGTGTGTGTGTGTGTGTGTGTGTGTGTGTGTGTGTGTGTGTGTGTGTGTGGGTGTGTGTGGGTGTGTGTGGGTGTGTGGGTGGGTGGGTGGGTGGGCCCTGTGATGGACTGGCAGCATGTCCAGGGTGTCTCCCCACCTACCGCCCAATGACTGCTGGGATAGGCTCCAGCATCCCACGACCCCGATTTGGATTAGCGGCTTGGATAATGGAATGGAATGTGTCATCTCCATTGTTGTGTGTGTGTGTGTCCTATGTATATTGTAGGCATGGGCATTTTTGAATACAAGCCTAACATAAATGTCATCCCTTTGTGTGTGTGTGTGTGTGTGTGTGTGTGTGTGTGTGTGTGTGTGTGTGTGTGTGTGTGTGTGTGTGTGTGTGTGTGTGTGTGTGTGTGTGTGTGTGTGTATCCCCAGCCCCTCTCCTCCATGCCGGAGAGCAGTCAGATGCCCAGGAGACTGAGAGTGGACTACCTGGGTGACTTCACCAGCGGCAGCAGCCCGGACAACTCCTGCTCTTCCTCCGAGGAAGAGGAAGACGAAGGGGAGGAGAGAAGGAGAGAGCGGAGCGGAGTGGGAGAACGAGTAGAGAAGAGGGAGAAGAAAGTTTCCTACGACCTCGGGGAGAGCAAGGAGAAAGGCTCAGCAGAACGTTCCGGTAAAGGGCCTGGATCTATTTAAGTGGATGGGAGTGTCTTTACCGGGAAACTGAGGTGTGGGAATTCTTTTTTTTTTTTTTTTTACTATTTATTCATTCTTTCTTTTCATTCTTTCCGTCTTTCATTTTTTCCCTTCCTTTTTCTCTCCAGTGGCAGTGCTTTAAAATATCACTTACTGTGGACTACTCGCCGCCATGGCAACCCACTTGTACTAACTCACATATGTGATAATGGCGTGCTACCAGTAGATGGCGCTCAGCTTATACATGGCCAAGCATTACTGTAGCAAGCGTAAGAATCCAGGGTTGGGTTTCCCGTTGTCTAACTGTGGTTTTAAGTTCCATTGGAAGAACCGCCGTTAGCAGAAAATTTATTTTTAAAACCGTCGTTTGAACGAATGTTCGTAAATACAGTCGTAAAGTGACTTCCAGTGGGACGGTAGAGCAGTATGCACGCTTGAGCTGTGAACGCTCTCACGCCAAAACTCGAGAAGTAAACGCAGAGGGACATAAGACTCCCTGACAATGAGCGGCGGTTCAACGAAAACAAAGAACAAAAGAAACCCAGACAACCAAGGTAAAGGAATAAACCGTTCGGCCGGTGAGAAAAGCATGTTAACGTCTGATGCTAACGACGCTACGGCGTCATTTCAAAGTAGCCTGGACTGCATTAGCAAGCAGATTCAAGCCTTGCGAAACGAACTGAAAACAGACCTGAAATCAGGCGAGGATGAAATCACAGCCCACAGCCCACAAAATTCAAAGAAGACGTTGATCACAAATTTGCAAAAATAACTACAGCTATAGGAGAGCAGAGAGAGAAAGTGGACGCCGCTTTAACTCGAATTGAAGAAGTCGGTCGAGACATGGAACACAGAAGCTAACTGTGCACTGCAGGAATTAATGACGGCGCAGAAAGTTGTGATGGACAAACTAGACGATTTGGAAGCGAGGTCCAGAAGGAATAATATACGGATATGTGACATACAGGGCACTGCTTATGGACAAATGGCTCCGTGAGGAACTCACAATAAACACTGACCTCCAGATACAAAGCCCCCCCCCCCACACACACACACACACACACACACACACACACACACAAAGCTTGGCACCGAAACCTAAAGCAGGACAACCTCCTAGATCAATTGTCCTCAACTTTCAGCAATTTACAGTGAAGGAGATGGTATTGGAAAAAAAAGGCATGGGAGAAGAAAACAGTTAAACTTGGTGGAAATAGAATTTACTTCGACCACGATTATTCTGCAAGGATGCTGTGACAACGTAAAGCGTACACAAACATTAAGAAGATCCTTAAAGTAGAAAGCATATGCTTCCAGATGCCCCTCAATAAGATGCACATACACTGGGACAACGGAGTGAAAACTTAAAGCAGTGCAGAAGAGGCAGCCAGCGACATGCGGAGAAGAGGATATGAAGTGCGGGACGCAGGGGTAGATGCTGGGGACTCCCCCCTCCTTGAAAGGCTTCAGGCAACTGGGACCGCGGCATGGAAACTCATCACAAGCGACCGATCTCTGGAGAAAGGGAGGCGTGTGAGAGGACAGCTGCAAGAATTCTAGTGCGAGGATATAACAACGCGAGATGGAAGAATAAGTCGATCTGAACTAAGTGAGAAGAATAACAAGACTCAAAATATAACTCAAGTGAAGATAAAATTACAGTTTTGAATGTGTTTGACTTTGGAGGGTTAATGATAATTGGCATGTTGGCTTGAGAGGGATAAAAACACAGCTGCCTAGGATACAGGGCTAGTGTTGGTAGATTAACTCCTTTTGGGTTGAATCTCACAACTAACTGGGGGCCCTCCTCAAGTGGAAGCCTTTCCCCCTCAAAACAAAAACAGAGTCAACATGTAATGAGGGTTGTTGACAACTCTTTGGAAGTCACCTTTTGTGTACATAGTTAAGCTTAGATGTTCCTACCCGTTGCTTATAACACTGCTAATCACTCATAAATATGTTTCTGTTAGCCTGTGGGGGAATTACTACAATGTTAATAGACCCAAAACGACCTATGGATACTAAACAAGAAGAGGTAAAGTTCATATGTTTGAATGTCAAAGGAAACCCAGTCAAAAGAGCTAAAATTATGGCTAAAATTAAAAAGGAAAAAACACAGATCAGCCTCCTACAAGAAACACACCTATCTCAAACAGAGCATGAGAAATTGAAAAGATTTGGATTCAAAAACACCTCTTATAGCTCCCACTCTAACACTCGCAAAAGAGGAGTAGCAATTCTAATATCTAATGCGATTAAATTCGAATGTGATTAAATTCGAATGCCAAAAAGAAACGAAAGATGAAGAGGGAAGATATAGTATTGCAAAAGGAACAGTTGACCAATCAATGATTACTTTGGTGAACATATATGCACCGCCTGAAAGTGATAAACAATTCCTTAAAGCCCTATTGGATACTATCGCTGTAGAAACTGAGGGCATATGTATATGTGGAGGAGATCTCAATGTGATAATAGACTATGATCTGGACACAATGAGCTTAAAGAGAAATAAAAAATCTATTATAAAATTAGTGAAAAATACTTGGGAGGAAATAGGCTTTTTTGATATGTGGAGGCATCTGCATCCTCTGCAGAGAGACTTCAGTCATTTTTCAGCAACACACTGCAGTATACTCCAGAATTGAATATTTTTTTATGCAGAAAGAGAATAGGGATGGAATACAAGAATGTAAAATTGCAGTGTCCGACGTGTCTGATCATATTGCCATTTACCTAAACGTTTAGACAGAAAGATACAATATGGAGATTGAATGTGGGAATATTAAACAATAAGTTGATAGTTGAGCAAATCAAAACAGATATTCAGAATTATCTGGAGGAAAATAATAATGATGAGATGGACCCAGCTATAGTATGGGATGCATTAAAGGCGGTCATAAGAGGAAAACTGATTGCAATTACACGTAACCTCAAAAAAGGAAAAGTGAAACAACATAAGATAAAAGAAACATAAAAGAAAAACTGACCAAAAGGCACAACAACAAATTAAAAAGGTGAGAAAGAAAATGAATGATTTACTCCAACATGAAATAGAGATAAAAGCAAGATACTTAATACAAAATTACTATGAATCAGGCCCTAAAGCTGCCAAATTAATGGCGAGATGATTATGGAAACAACAGACAGAAAGCAAGATCTATAAAATGCATGACCCAAAAACAAATCAGCTTAAATATGAACCAAAAGAAATTGAAAACATTTTCAGAGACTACTACAAAGAACTCTATACCCAATCATCGGCCCCCAATCAAAATTATACTAAAGCACTCCTTGACTCTCTGGACCTACCCTCTATAGGTACATACCAAAATGAGCGCATAGCAACAGAGATAACTATAGATGAAATTCAGAAAGCAATGGGAAAACTGAAAATAAACAAGGCTCCAGGTAGTGATGGATATCCATCGGAGTGGTACAAGAAGTTTGAAAAAGAACTGGCACCTCTGTGCCACACTACTTTTAACTGAATTATGACCAAAGATACTGTCTTGCCCTCGTGGAAGGAAGCAATAATCACAGTACCCAAACCACTAAAGGATAAGGAATAGTACCAGAACTATAGGTCAATGTCAATTTTAAACATTGATTGCAAACTCTACACCTCTATTACATCGAACAAGCCGAAATCATTTGTACCGGACTTAATAGACGAAGATCAGACTGGCTTTGTTATGAGTAGACAAACACATGACAATATTAGAAGAACACTACACATCATACATAGAATACATAGAAATAAGTTACCAGCAGCATTGATCAGCCTGGATGCTTAAAAGGCATTTGACGGGGTCAGTTGGGGTATTTTTATACTTAACATTGCAAAAATGTGCCTTTAACAGAAAATCAATAAATTGCATTAAGTCTATCTATAACAAACCCACAGCTACAGTAAAAGTGAATGGATCTCTCAGAAAGATTCACATTAGCGAAAGGAACCAGACAAGGCTGCTGCCTTAGTCCGACTTTATTTGTGCTATACATTGAATCTTTGGCCCAAATGATCGGACAGGACTCTTCAATTACAGGAATAGAAATCAACAGTCGGAAACATGTAATAAGTCTCTTCTCGGATGACGTTATGATCCACCTGAACGACCCAGTTAACACCTTTATGCACCTAATGAAAATTTTGGAACAATTCGGCTCATATTCAGGTTACTAATTAAATATACTTAAAACTCAAGTTGTCACGTTTAACTGTTCACAAAACCAAAAATTTAAAGAATTTAAAGTAAAGCGGGAAGCAAAATCACTTAATTATTGGGAGTCAAAATACCTAAAAACCCAACAAAACTATATAAATGTAACAGAACATATCGCTGTCAGCATAAGGAAAGATATTGACAGATGGTCCGCTTATCCATTGGGGTTATATGACAGGATAAATGTGATGAAAATGAACATTTTACCATGTCTGCTATATTTGTTCCAATCCCTACCTGTGACTATACCACAAGTCCAATTTCTTAAATGGGATAAGCTCATTTCATGATTTATATGAGAAGGTAAAAGGCCTAGAGTATGTTATACCACTCTTCAGTTAACAAAAGATAAAGCAGGAAGGGCACTTCCGAACCTGAAAGAATACTTCCTTCAGGTTCGGAAGTTTTTGCAGCCCAATTGCGCCCACTTATTCACTGGTGCAGTGCAGATTACGTAGCCTGATGGAAAGACATTGAAGTGTCTACGTCTAAATTCCCAATCCAAACAAGTAGATAGGAAAGTATGATCCCCACCTGTATAAAAGACGAGGTAGATATAGACCCGATAACATCATTTACTCTAGAAACATGGTATTCCATTGGCAAACAATTAAAACTGGGAAGGGAACTTGGTCTGTTAAGATCGATAGGATATGATGATGAATACAAACCAGGAAGAACTGATACCAGCTTCAAACAGTGGACAGGAATGAGCATAACAGCCATATATATGCAAGGTAACTCAAAATGACGAAATGAGAAGCTTTCAAGAATTAAAAACCACAGATCAACTAACAAATCTGGATTCATTTTGATATCTACAAATGACGGATTATTATAACAAGAAAATCAAGAAAAAATTAGAATAAAATACACCCAATTATTAAGGTACAAGCATACAATAAGGCTACACCCAGAGCTGTGTCAATCTTGTACTCTTGTTTGATGGAATGTAGAAAGGACTCAACATTATATGTAAAAGCTAAATGCGAAAAAGAACTGAATGTAAAAATCCCAGAAAAAATGTGGTATGATATGTAGAAAATACATCAGAACACAACAAAATCACAGAGATGGAGAGAATTTATTTGGAAGAACTCGGTACTTTATCACACCCAAAATTAAAAGTAAACAAATAAATATTCAACAACCATGTTGGAGACTGTAACCACATGGAACCAAACCACACGCGCATTTTTTTGGAGTTGCATGAAAATGCAAGCTTTCTGGGATGGTATACATTCTCTTCTGTGTGAAATTTTGGTTTACAAAATCCCTCGATCCTGTCTTGTTCTATACTTGGGACACATGGAAGGAACCATGCATAAAGGAAACTAATATTTGATCAAGATCCTCCTTGCTGCTGGAAAGAAGGCGGTCACAAAGAACTGGCTCAGGACAGATTCACCAAACCACAAACAATGGTTGACCATCATAGACGATATCCTAGTGATGGAGAATCTCACATACAGGTTACAGATGAGGGAAGGACATTTTGAAAAAGACCGGGAAAAATGGTTAATATATATATATATAATTGTCAGGGGTCCGCGGTGGTGTAGCGGTCTAAGCATCGGCTTTGTGTCGATGCAGTTGCCCACTGGGGACCGGGGTTTGCGCCCCGGTCTCGTCAGATCCGACTATGGCCGGACTTGATGAAGCAGCAATAATTGGCAATGCTGTCTTTGGAAGGGGGGCGGAGTCGGCTTGTGTTCATCACATGAATGCGTCTCTGGGTGTGTCGGAAAAAGCAGTGGTTCGGCTTGGATTCGCCTTGTCACGAAAGTGGCGAGGCGTCTCCTTCGAGACTGCTGGCCGGAGAGATGCAGTTGGCGAATGCATGCAGCACAGGTGTGGGTGTTTGAACTAAAATAGGGATCGATTGGCCACTAAATTGGGGAGAAAAAGGGAAAAATCAGAAATGAATTTATATTAAAAAAAAAGAGACGAACAATAATGCTGCCTAGATGAATATGGACTTGCTCACCCCTGCAGGCTCTGTTCACCTTTAGTTGTGTCTTTAAATATTTTGTGTGTTGTTGAGTGCTTCTATTTTTTTCCCTTTTTGTCCGATGTGTTCTTGTTCTATTACTTGTTAAATATATTAATTGTCTAGTTTATTGTTATTATTTGTTTATGTGTGTGCATGTGTGAAATATATGCACAGTTCAATAAAAACATTGTTAAAAAAATACAGTCGTAAAGTTTTGTCGAGGCAATGACACTTCACCTACAGTAGGGAGCATAGTTCACCATCAGCAGCTAAAACCAAGAAATAATTTATTTCAACCAAAAAACAATTATTTATTGGTTTTAGTAGATGTAGACGTTTGATACTGTAGTGACTAAATTGATGCATTACAAAAAGCCCCCCTCCAGTGTGTACAGAATTAATCAA